>NC_090382.1:12582355-12634261 GCF_036365525.1 Heterodontus francisci
TCCTACACTGCTTACCACTCTACCTAACCGCTGTAACTAGCAACGGCGCCACCGTCACTAACCTACACTGCTTACCGCTCTACCTAACCACTGTAACTAGCAACGGCCCACCGTCACTAACCTACACTGCTTACCACTCTACCTAACCACTGTAACTAGCAACAGCTCCACCGTCACTAACCTACACTGCTTACCACTCTACCTAACCACTGTAACTAGCAACGGCCCCACCGTCACTAACCTACACTGCTTACCGCTCTAACCGCTGTAACTAGCAACGGCTCCACCGTCACTAACCTACACTGCTTACCGCTCTAACCACTGTAACTAGCAACGGCCCCACCGTCACTAACCTACACTGCTTACCGCTCTAACCACTGTAACTAGCAACGGCCCCACCGTCACTAACCTACACTGCTTACCGCTCTAACCACTGTAACTAGCAACGGCCCCACCGTCACTAACCTACACTGCTTACCGCTCTAACCACTGTAACTAGCAACGGCCCCACCGTCACTAACCTACGCTGCTTACTGTTCTATCTAACGCTGTAACTAGCAACGGCCCCACCGTCACTAACCTACACTGCTTACCGCTCTATCTAACCACTGTAACTAGCAACGGCCCCACCGTCACTAACCTACACTGCTTACCGCTCTAACCACTGTAACTAGCAACGGCCCCACCGTCACTAACCTACGCTGCTTACTGTTCTATCTAACCGCTGTAACTAGCAACGGCCCCACCGTCACTAACCTACACTGCTTACCGCTCTATCTAACCACTGTAACTAGCAACGGCCCCACCGTCACTAACCTACACTGCTTACCGCTCTAACCACTGTAACTAGCAACGGCCCCACCGTCACTAACCTACACTGCTTACCGCTCTAACCGCTGTAACTAGCAACGGCTCCACCGTCACTAACCTACACTGCTTACCACTCTACCTAACCGCTGTAACTAGCAACGGCCCCACCGTCACTACCTACACTGCTTACCGCTCTAACCACTGTAACTAGCAACGGCCCCACCGTCACTAACCTACGCTGCTTACTGTTCTATCTAACCGCTGTAACTAGCAACGGCCCCACCGTCACTAACCTACACTGCTTACCGCTCTATCTAACCACTGTAACTAGCAACGGCCCCACCGTCACTAACCTACACTGCTTACCGCTCTAACCACTGTAACTAGCAACGGCCCCACCGTCACTAACCTACACTGCTTACCGCTCTAACCACTGTAACTAGCAACGGCTCCACTGTCTTTATCCTTCACTGCTTAGCACTGTAACTAGTGAGAGGTTCACCGTCACTAACGTGCTGCATACCATTGGTAGCAACCACTGTAACTCGCAAGATTTCCACCATCAGGAACCCGACTACCTCCCACAGTAACTAACTGGCTTAACTAGTGTGTTGTCCACCTTCACTAACTTACACTGCTAATCGTTGTATCTAACCGCTGCCACTAGCAGCATGTCAAACCTCACTAACCTACACTGCTTATCATTGCCAGAAAAACAGCCATAACTAGTGAAAGGTCTGCCATCACTAACCAATACTGCTTACTAGTGTACCAAATTGCTGCAACAAGTCAGCACTTTACTCTCAAGAACCAGCATTGCTCACTTAGTAAACAACAACAGTAAAAATGTGAAATAATGTATTAAATAGTGATGTAGCAAGTGTTAGACAGAATTTACTGGTCAGTGAATTGGGTATTAATGGGGATATCTGGTCAGTAAGGGGGTGAGTGAGGGTATCTGGACAGTGAGGGGTGAGTGATGAGGGTATCTAGTCAGTGAGGGATGAGTGATGAGGGTATCTGGTCAGTGAGGGGTGAGTGATGAGGGTATCTGGTCAGTAAGGGGGTGAGTGAGGGTATCTGGTCAGTGAGGGGTGAGTGATGAGGGTATCTAGTCAGTGAGGGATGAGTGATGAGGGTATCTGGTCAGTGAGGGGTGAGTGATGAGGGTATCTGGTCAGTGAGGGGTGAGTGAGGGTATCTGGTCAGTGAGGGGTGAGTGATGAGGGTATCTGGTCAGTGAGGGGTGAGAGATGAGGGTATCTGGTCAGTGAGGGGTGAGTGATGAGGGTATCTGGACAGTGAGGGGTGAGTGATGAGGCTATCTGGACAGTGAGGGGGTGAGCGATGAGGGTATCTGGTCAGTGAGGGGTGAGTGATGAGGGTATCTGGTCAGTGAGGGGTGAGTGAGGGTATCTGGTCAGTGAGGGGTGAGTGATGAGGGTATCTGGTCGGTGAGGGGTGAGTGATGAGGGTATCTGGTCAGTGAGGGGTGAGTGATGAGGGTATCTGGTCAGTGAGGGGTGAGTGAGGGTATCTGGTCAGTGAGGGGTGAGTGATAAGGGTATCTGGTCAGTGAGGGGTGAGAGATGAGGGTATCTGGTCAGTGAGGGGTGAGTGATGAGGGTATCTGGACAGTGAGGGGTGAGTGATGAGGCTATCTGGACAGTGAGGGGTGAGCGATGAGGGTATCTGGTCAGTGAGGGGTGAGTGATGAGGGTATCTGGTCAGTGAGGGGTGAGTGAGGGTATCTGGTCAGTGAGGGGTGAGTGATGAGGGTATCTGGTCGGTGAGGGGTGAGAGATGAGGGTATCTGGTCAGTGAGGGGTGAGTGATGAGGGTATCTGGTCAGTGAGGGGTGAGTGATGAGGGTATCTGGACAGTGAGGGGTGAGTGATGAGGCTATCTGGTCAGTGAGGGGTGAGTGATGAGGGTATCTGGACAGTGAGGGGTGAGCGATGAGGGTATCTGGTCAGTGAGGGGGTGAGCGATGAGGGTATCTGGTCAGTGAGGGGTGAGTGATGAGGGTATCTGGTCAGTGAGGGGTGAGTGAGGGTATCTGGTCAGTGAGGGGTGAGTGATGAGGGTATCTGGTCGGTGAGGGGTGAGAGATGAGGGTATCTGGTCAGTGAGGGGTGAGTGATGAGGGTATCTGGTCAGTGAGGGGTGAGTGATGAGGGTATCTGGACAGTGAGGGGTGAGTGATGAGGCTATCTGGTCAGTGAGGGGTGAGTGATGAGGGTATCTGGACAGTGAGGGGTGAGCGATGAGGGTATCTGGTGAGTGAGGAGTGAGTGATGAGGGTATCTGGTCAGTGAGGGGTGAGCGATGAGGGTATCTGGTCAGTGAGGGGTGAGCGATGAGGGTATCTGGTCAGTGAGTGGTGAGTGATGAGGGTATCTGGTCAGTGAGGGGTGAATGAGGGTATCTGGTCAGTGAGGGGTGAGGGATGAGGGTATCTGGTCAGTGAGGGGTGAGTGATGAGGGTATCTGGTCAGTGAGGGTTGAGCGATGAGGGTATCTGGTCAGTGAGGGTTGAGCGATGAGGGTATCTGGTCAGTGAGGGGTGTGTGATGAGGGTATCTGGTCAGTGAGGGGTGAGTGATGAGGGTATCTGGTCAGTGAGGGGTGAGTGATGAGGGTATCTGGTCAGTGAGGGGTGTGTGATGAGGGTATCTGGTCAGTGAGGGGTGAGAGATGAGGGTATCTGGTCAGTGAGGGGTGAGCGATGAGGGTATCTGGTCAGTGAGGGGTGAGTGATGAGGGTATCTGGTCAGTGAGGGGTGAGTGATGAGGGTATCTGGTCAGTGAGGGGTGAGCGATGAGGGTATCTGGTCAGTGAGGGGTGAGCGATGAGGGTATCTGGTCAGTGAGGGGTGAGTGATGAGGGTATCTGGTCAGTGAGGGGTGAGCGATGAGGGTATCTGGTCAGTAAGGGGTGAGTGATGAGGGTATCTGGTCAGTGAGGGGTGAGCGATGAGGGTATCTGGTCAGTGAGGGGTGAGCGATTCGGGTATCTGGTCAGTGAGGGGTGAGTGATGAGGGTATCTGGTCAGTGAGGGGTGAGTGATGAGGGTATCTGGTCAGTGAGGGGTGAGTGATGAGGGTATCTGGTCAGTGAGGGGTGAGCGATGAGGGTATCTGGTCAGTGAGGGGTGAGTGATGAGGGTATTTGGTCAGTGAGGGGTGAGTGATGAGGGAATCTGGACAGTGAGGGGTGAGCGATGAGCATATCTGGACAGTGAGGGGTGAGCGATGAGGGTATCTGGACAGTGAGGGGTGAGCGATGAGGGTATCTGGTCAGTGAGGGGTGAGCGATGAGGGAATCTGGACAGTGAGGGGTGAGCGATGTGGGTATCTGGTCAGTGAGGGGTGAGCGATGTGGGTATCTGGACAGTGAGGGGTGAGCGATGAGGGTATCTGGTCAGTGAGGGGTGAGTGATGAGGGTCTCTGGTCAGTGAGGGGTGAGCGATGAGGGTATCTGGTCAGTGAGGGGTGAGCGATGAGGGTATCTGGTCAGTGAGGGATGAGTGAGGGTATCTGGTCAGTGAGGGGTGAGCGATGAGGGTATCTGGTCAGTGAGGGGTGAGTGATGAGCGTATTTGGTCAGTGAGGGGTGAGTGATGAGGGTATCTGGACAGTGAGGGGTGAGCGATGAGGGTATCTGGACAGTGAGGGGTGAGCGATGAGGGTATCTGGTCAGTGAGGGGTGAGTGATGAGGGTATCTGGTCAGTGAGCGATGAGGGTATCTGGTCAGTGAGGGGTGAGTGATGAGCGTATTTGGTCAGTGAGGGGTGAGTGATGAGGGTATCTGGACAGTGAGGGGTGAGCGATGAGGGTATCTGGACAGTGAGGGGTGAGTGATGAGCGTATTTGGTCAGTGAGGGGTGAGTGATGAGGGTATCTGGACAGTGAGGGGTGAGTGATGAGCGTATTTGGTCAGTGAGGGGTGAGTGATGAGCGTATTTGGTCAGTGAGGGGTGAGTGATGAGGGTATCTGGACAGTGAGGGGTGAGTGATGAGCGTATTTGGTCAGTGAGGGGTGAGTGATGAGGGTATCTGGACAGTGAGGGGTGAGTGATGAGCGTATTTGGTCAGTGAGGGGTGAGTGATGAGGGTATCTGGACAGTGAGGGGTGAGTGATGAGGGTATCTGGACAGTGAGGGGTGAGTGATGAGGGTATTTGGTCAGTGAGGGGTGAGTGATGAGGGTATCTGGACAGTGAGGGGTGAGTGATGAGGGTATCTGGACAGTGAGGGGTGAGTGATGAGGGTATCTGGACAGTGAGGGGTGAGTGATGAGGGTATTTGGTCAGTGAGGGGTGAGTGATGAGGGTATCTGGACAGTGAGGGGTGAGTGATGAGGGTATCTGGTCAGTGAGGGGGTTATTCCTGGGGCAGTTTTATTCTGGGTCAATGCAGGTCAGGTTTGAATGATCATTGTGTGAATACGAGCCCTGTTGTTCTCCACTGCGTGAGGTTTGTGCAGTGTTATTTGCTACATGGACTCTGAGATAGCCTGGGTCTGTATGTCTGTTCACTCACTGAGGTGAATGTTCTGTTGTGTATCTGTGCTTAGCCCTGTGTTTGTGCCGTTATTTTAATCAGGCTAATGTTTTAAGGCCTCGCTTTGCTTTGCTCCCTCCTGCCCTTGCTCTTTCTCAGGTCTGCTGTGGAAATTGCCAGAAGATTGAGGAGGAAATATCAGCACTTTGACCCAGAACCATCTCCGGAGCCATTTGATGGACCATTCTCCCACTGAGCCAAAGGATCCAATCTGTTTACACTTTTGCACAAATTTGTACATTTAATATATAAATATTGGGATGTATATTTTACTCGCCAACTGTGCAATGTATGTGTTCATTATCTGCTCTGAGTACGATGATAATGTCCAGTTGCAACGCAAACCGTGTCCCATTGCAGCGCAAACCGTGTCCCATTGCAACGCAAACCGTGTCCCATTGCAACGCAAACCGTGTCCCATTGCAGCGCAAACCGTGTCCAGTTGCAGCCCAAACCGTGTCCAGTTGCAGCCCAAACCGTGTCCAGTTGCAGCCCAAACCGTGTCCCGTTGCAGCGCAAACTGTGTCCCGTTGCAGCGCAAACCGTGTCCCATTGCAATGCAAACCGTGTCCAGTTGCAGCGCAAACCGTGTCCAGTTGCAGCCCAAACCGTGTCCAGTTGCAGCCCAAACCGTGTCCCATTGCAGCGCAAACCGTGTCCAGTTGCAGCCCAAACCGTGTCCCATTGCAGCACAAACCATGTCCCATTGCAGCGCAAACCGTGTCCCATTGCAACGCAAACCGTGTCCCATTGCAACGCAAACCGTGTCCAGTTGCAGCCCAAACCGTGTCCCGTTGCAGCGCAAACCGTGTCCCGTTGCAGCGCAAACCGTGTCCCATTGCAATGCAAACCGTGTCCAGTTGCAGCGCAAACCGTGTCCAGTTGCAGCCCAAACCGTGTCCAGTTGCAGCCCAAACCGTGTCCAGTTGCAGCCCAAACCGTGTCCCATTGCAGCGCAAACCGTGTCCAGTTGCAGCCCAAACCGTGTCCCATTGCAGCGCAAACCATGTCCCATTGCAGCGCAAACCGTGTCCCATTGCAGCGCAAACCGTGTCCCGTTGCAGCGCAAACCGTGTCCAGTTGCAGCGCAAACCGTGTCCCGTTGCAACGCAAACCGTGTCCCGTTGCAGCGCAAACCGTGTCCAGTTGCAGCCCAAACCGTGTCCCGTTGCAACGCAAACCGTGTCCCGTTGCAATGCAAACCGTGTCCAATTGCAGCGCAAACCGTGTCCCGTTGCAACGCAAACCGTGTCCCGTTGCAGCCCTAACACCGTTAGAGGTATCATGGCTCAGAAGGCGGCCATTCAGCCTGTCGAGTCCATGCTGGCACTCTGCAGAGCAATCCAGTCAGTCCCACTCCTCCACTCTGTCCCCTGTGCCCTGCAAGTTTATTTCCCTCAATTGTCCATCCAATTTCCTTTGAAAATCAGTTCTGATGAAGGGTCACTGACCTGAAACGTTAACTCTGCTTCTCTCTCCACAAATGCTGCCTGACCTGCTGAGTATTTCCAGCATTTCTTGTTTTTATTCCTTTAAAAATCATTCATCATCTCTGCTTCCACCACCCTCACAGGCAGCGAGTTCCAGGTAATTACCACTTGCTGTGTAAAAAAGGCTTTTCTCACATTCCCCTGTATCTTTTGCACAAAACCTTAAATACTTGTCCCCTAGTTTTTTTTCCCATTCTTTCATGGGATGTGTGTGTTAATAGGCCAGCATTTGTTGTCCATCCCTAATTGTCCATGACAACTAAGTGGTTTGCGAGGCCATTTCAGAGAGCAGTTAAGGATCAACCACATTGCTGTGGGTCTGGAGTCACATGTTGGCCAGACCAGGTAAGGACTATAGATTTCCTTCCCTTAAGGACATTAGTGAACCAGATGGGTTTTTACAACAATCAATGATAGTTTCATGGCACCATTACTGAGACTAGCTTTCAATTCCAGAATTTTATTAATTAATTGACTCTAAATGTAACCTGCTGCCATGGTGGGATTTGAACCTGTGTCCCCAGGGCATTAGCCTGGGTCTCTAGATTACTAGATCAGTGACATTACCACTATGCCACTGTCTCCCCCTTGTACCATCAGCTAATGGGAACAGCTTTTCTTTGTCTACCTTACCTAAACCTGTCATACTCGTGAACACCTCTATCAATCTCCCCTCAAATCTCCTTTGCTCCAAGGAGAACAACCCCAGCTTCTCCAACCTAACCTTGTAGCTAAAATCCCTCATCCCTGGAACCATTCTGGTAAATCTCCTCTGCACCCTCTCCAGGATCCTCACTCCAAAAACAGAAAGGCAGATTATTATCTGAACGGTGATAGATTGGGGAAGGGGGAGGTGCAGCGAGACTTGGGTGTCTTTGTGCACCATTCGTTGAAAGTAAACATGCAGGTGCAGCAGGCAGTAAAAAAGGCAAATGGTATGTTGGCCTTCATAGCGAGAGGATTCGAGTACAGGAGCAGGGATGTCTTGCTGCAATTATACAAGGTCTTGCTGCTGAGTATTGTGTGCAGTTTTGGTCTCCCTATGGAAGGAAGGATGTTCTTGTTATGGAGGGAGTGTAGCGAAGGTTCACCAGACTGATTCCTGGGATGGCAGGACTGATGTCTGAGGGGAGATTGAGTTGGTTAGGCTTGTATTCACTAGCATTTAGATGACTGAGAGGGGTTCTCATAGAAAACTACAAAATTCTAACAGGACTGGACAGACTAGATGCAGGAAGGATGTTCCTGATGGCAGGGCAGTCCAGGACCAGGGGTCACTGTCCATGGATAAGGGGTAAGCCATCTAGGACTGAGATGAGGAGGGATTTCTTTACCCAGAGAGTGGTGAACCTGTGGAATTCTCCATCACAGGAAGCAGTTGAGGCCAAATCATTAAATATATTCAAGAAAGAGTTAGATATAGTTCTTGGAGCAAAAGGGATACAGGAAGAAAGCAGGAACCAGTTACTGAGTTTGGATGATCAGTCATGATCGTATTGAATGGCGGTGCAGGCTCGAAGGGCCGAATGGCCTACTCCTGCTCCTATTTTTCTATGTTTTCTATGTTTCTATCCTGCCTAAAGTGTGGTGACCAGAACTGGATGCTTCCCTGCTTTTGTACTCAATGCCTCTATTTATAAATCCCAAGATCCCATATGCTTTACTAACCACTCTCTCAATATGTCCTGTCACCTTCAGAGCTATGAACAAGAACCTCTGTTCCTGTACACTCTTTTGAACTGTGCCATTTGGTCTACATTGCCTCTCCCTATCCCTTTTGCCAAAATACATCATCTCACACTTCACTGTATTAAATTCCATCTGCCACGTGTCTACCTATTCTGCTGGTCTATCTATATCCTGTTGCAGTCGATTGGTATCATCCTGACTGTGCCTCAGTGGCGTCATCAGGAAATGTTGTAATGTTATTCTGTATTCCAATATCCAAGTCATTGCTTTATATATAAATCAGGACCTATGGTCCCAGCACTAACCCTTGGGGAATAACATTACCATCCTCCAGTCTGGAAAAACAACTAGTTACCACCACTCGCTGTTTTCTGTCCTTAAGCCAATTTTTCATCCAAGCTAACACTGACCCTCCTACTCCATCAGCCTTACTTTTGTTCACCAGCCTTTTATGTGGTTTGTCAAACGTGTTCTAGAAATTCATAGAGACAGCATCGATTGCATTCCTGTCATTGACCAACTGAGGATAACGGCCCAGCATTTCAGACTGAGATGAAAAATTTCTTCACTCAAAGGTTTGTGAATTTTTTGAATTCTCCACCCCAGAGGGAATCCAGGGATATGGAGAGCAGGCAGGAAAGTGGAATTGAAGCCTAACATCAGCCATGAGCATGTTGAATGGTGGGGCAGGCTCAATGGGCTGAATGGTCTACTCCTGCTCCTATTTCTTCTGTTCTTCTCTCCATCAAAAAATTCAATTAGATTAGTTAAGCATGATCTGCATTTTACAAATCCATGCTGGCTCTCCTTAATTAACTCAAACCTCCCCAAATACCTGTTGAATTTTTTCTCTGATTATTATTTCTACAACCTTCCTCCCTCATAAATGTGAAACTGACCGGCCTGTGGTTACTAGAGATGTCCTTGCACCCTTTCCTGAATAAAGGTGTCATATTTGCCACTCTCCAATCCTCTGGCACCTCCCCCCTATCGAGGGAAGATTGAAAGATTATAGCACTTCCACTATCTCCATCCCCACTTCCACTTCCTTTAGGAACCTGGGATGTAAGTCATCCGGACCTGATAACCTATCCTGTCTAAGCACAGCCATTACATAGCCTTTCCAGTGCATCCTGCCTCTCAATTTCCACCCCATCCATTACCTCCGCCATCTCCACTTCTACCAATATTTTGTCGGCATCCCCTTCCTTAATAAGCACTGATACAAAGTACTCATTAAGTATTCTAATCTTGCCTGCATCTCTAAGCATATAGAATCTTAGAATGGTTGCAGCACAGAAGGAGATCGTTCAGTCTGTCGCCTCTGTGCTGACTCTCTGCAAGAGCAGCTCATCTTGTCCCACTTCCCCATCTTCTGCCTGTAGCGCTGCAAATTGTTTTCTGTTTAGATAATTATCCAGTTCTCTTTTGGAGGCCTCGATTGAATCTGCCTCCACCACAATCTTGGGCAGTGCAATCCAGATCCTAAACACACACTGAATCTGCCTCCACCACAATCTTGGGCAGTGCATTCCAGATCCTAAACACTCACTGAACCTGCCTCCACCACACTCTCAGACAGTGCATTCCAGATCCTAAACACTCACTGAACCTGCCTCCACCACACTCTCAGACAGTGCATTCCAGATCCTAAACACACACTGAATCTGCCTCCACCACAATCTTGGGCAGTGCATTCCAGATCCTAAACACTCACTGAACCTGCCTCCACCACACTCTCAGACAGTGCATTCCAGATCCTAAACACTCACTGAACCTGCCTCCACCACACTCTCAGACAGTGCATTCCAGATCCTAAACACACACTGAATCTGCCTCCACCACACTCTCAGACAGTGCATTCCAGATCCTAAACACACACTGAATCTGCCTCCACCACACTCTCAGACAGTGCATTCCAGATCCTAAACACACACTGAATCTGCCTCCACCACACTCTCAGACAGTGCATTCCAGATCCTAAACACTCACTGAACCTGCCTCCACCACACTCTCAGACAGTGCATTCCAGATCCTAAACACACACTGAATCTGCCTCCACCACACTCTCAGACAGTGCATTCCAGATCCTAAACACACACTGAATCTGCCTCCACCACACTCTCAGACAGTGCATTCCAGATCCTAAACACACACTGAATCTGCCTCCACTACACTCTCAGACAGTGCATTCCAGATCCTAAACACTCACTGAACCTGCCTCCACCACACTCTCAGACAGTGCATTCCAGATCCTAAACACACACTGAATCTGCCTCCACCACACTCTCAGACAGTGCATTCCAGATCCTAAACACACACTGAATCTGCCTCCACCACACTCTCAGACAGTGCATTCCAGATCCAAAACACTCACTGAATCTGCCTCCACCACACTCTCAGACAGTGCATTCCAGATCCTAAACACTCACTGAACCTGCCTCCACCACACTCTCAGACAGTGCATTCCAGATCCTAAACACATACTGAATCTGCCTCCACCACACTGTCAGACAGTGCATTCCAGATCCTAAACAGTCATTGAACCTGCCTCCACCACACTCTCAGACAGTGCATTCCAGATCCTAAACACACACTGAATCTGCCTCCACCACACTCTCAGACAGTGCATTCCAGATCCTAAACACTCACTGAACCTGCCTCCACCACACTCTCAGACAGTGCATTCCAGATCCTAAACACACACTGAATCTGCCTCCACCACACTCTCAGACAGTGCATTCCAGATCCTAAACACACACTGAATCTGCCTCCACCACACTCTCAGACAGTGCATTCCAGATCCTAAACACACACTGAATCTGCCTCCACCACACTGTCAGACAGTGCATTCCAGATCCTAAACACACACTGAATCTGCCTCCACCACACTCTCAGACAGTGCATTCCAGATCCTAAACACACACTGAATCTGCCTCCACCACACTCTCAGACAGTGCATTCCAGATCCTAAACACTCACTGAATCTGCCTCCACCACAATCTTGGGCAGTGCATTCCAGATCCTAAACACTCACTGAACCTGCCTCCACCACACTCTCAGACAGTGCATTCCAGATCCTAAACACACACTGAATCTGCCTCCACCACACTCTCAGACAGTGCATTCCAGATCCTAAACACTCACTGAACCTGCCTCCACCACACTCTCAGACAGTGCATTCCAGATCCTAAACACACACTGAATCTGCCTCCACCACACTCTCAGACAGTGCATTCCAGATCCTAAACACACACTGAATCTGCCTCCACCACAATCTTGGGCAGTGCATTCCAGATCCTAAACACACACTGAACCTGCCTCCACCACACTCTCAGACAGTGCATTCCAGATCCTAAACACTCAATGAACCTGCCTCCACCACACTCTCAGACAGTGCATTCCAGATCCTAAACACACACTGAATCTGCCTCCACCACACTCTCAGACAGTGCATTCCAGATCCTAAACATTCACTGAACCTGCCTCCACCACACTCTCAGACAGTGCATTCCAGATCCTAAACACTCACTGAATCTGCCTCCACCACACTCTCAGACAGTGCATTCCAGATCCTAAACACACACTGAATCTGCCTCCACCACACTCTCAGACAGTGCATTCCAGATCCTAAACACACACTGAATCTGCCTCCACCACACTCTCAGACAGTGCATTCCAGATCCTAAACACTCACTGAACCTGCCTCCACCACACTCTCAGACAGTGCATTCCAGATCCTAAACACATACTGAATCTGCCTCCACCACACTGTCAGACAGTGCATTCCAGATCCTAAACAGTCATTGAACCTGCCTCCACCACACTCTCAGACAGTGCATTCCAGATCCTAAACACACACTGAATCTGCCTCCACCACACTCTCAGACAGTGCATTCCAGATCCTAAACACACACTGAATCTGCCTCCACCACACTCTCAGACAGTGCATTCCAGATCCTAAACACACACTGAACCTGCCTCCACCACACTCTCAGACAGTGCATTCCAGATCCTAAACACACACTGAATCTGCCTCCACCACACTCTCAGACAGTGCATTCCAGATCCTAAACACACACTGAATCTGCCTCCACCACACTCTCAGACAGTGCATTCCAGATCCTAAACATTCACTGAACCTGCCTCCACCACACTCTCAGACAGTGCATTCCAGATCCTAAACACACACTGAATCTGCCTCCACCACACTCTCAGACAGTGCATTCCAGATCCTAAACACACACTGAATCTGCCTCAACCACACTCTCAGACAGTGCATTCCAGATCCTAAACACACACTGAATCTGCCTCCACCACACTCTCAGACAGTGCATTCCAGATCCTAAACACACACTGAATCTGCCTCCACCACACTCTCAGACAGTGCATTCCAGATCCTAAACACACACTGAATCTGCCTCCACCACACTCTCAGACAGTGCATTCCAGATCCTAAACACACACTGAATCTGCCTCCACCACACTCTCAGACAGTGCATTCCAGATCCTAAACACACACTGAATCTGCCTCCACCACACTCTCAGACAGTGCATTCCAGATCCTAAACACACACTGAATCTGCCTCCACCACACTCTCAGACAGTGCATTCCAGATCCTAAACACTCACTGAACCTGCCTCCACCACACTCTCAGACAGTGCATTCCAGATCCTAAACACACACTGAATCTGCCTCCACCACACTCTCAGACAGTGCATTCCAGATCCTAAACACACACTGAATCTGCCTCCACCACACTCTCAGACAGTGCATTCCAGATCCTAAACACACACTGAATCTGCCTCCACCACACTCTCAGACAGTGCATTCCAGATCCTAAACACACACTGAATCTGCCTCCACCACACTCTCAGACAGTGCATTCCAGATCCTAAACACACACTGAATCTGCCTCCACCACACTCTCAGACAGTGCATTCCAGATCCTAAACACACACTGAATCTGCCTCCACCACACTCTCAGACAGTGCATTCCAGATCCTAAACACTCACTGAACCTGCCTCCACCACACTCTCAGACAGTGCATTCCAGATCCTAAACACACACTGAATCTGCCTCCACCACACTCTCAGACAGTGCATTCCAGATCCCAAACACACACTGAATCTGCCTCCACCACAATCTTGGGCAGTGCATTCCAGATCCTAAACACACACTGAACCTGCCTCCACCACACTCTCAGACAGTGCATTCCAGATCCTAAACACTCACTGAATCTGCCTCCACCACACTCTCAGACAGTGCATTCCAGATCCTAAACACACACTGAATCTTCCTCCACCACACTCTCAGACAGTGCATTCCAGATCCAAAACACTCACTGAATCTGCCTCCACCACACTCTCAAACAGTGCATTCCAGATCCTAAACACACACTGAATCTGCCTCCACCACACTCTCAGACAGTGCATTCCAGATCCTAAACACACACTGAACCTGCTTCCACCACACTCTCAGACAGTGCATTCCAGATCCTAAACACTCACTGAATCTGCCTCCACCACACTCTCAGACAGTGCATTCCAGATCCGAAACACACACTGAATCTTCCTCCACCACACTCTCAGACAGTGCATTCCAGATCCTAAACACTCACTGAACCTGCCTCCACCACACTCTCAGACAGTGCATTCCAGACCCTAAACACACACTGAATCTGCCTCCACCACACTCTCAGACAGTGCATTCCAGATCCTAAACACTCACTGAACCTGCCTCCACCACACTCTCAGACAGTGCATTCCAGATCCAAAACACTCACTGAATCTTCCTCCACCACACTCTCAGACAGTGCATTCCAGACCCTAAACACACACTGAATCTGCCTCCACCACACTCTCAGACAGTGCATTCCAGATCCTAAACACACACTGAATCTGCCTCCACCACAATCTTGGGCAGTGCATTCCAGATCCTAACCTCTCGCTGCGTACTGTTTCCTCATGTCATTGCTTCATTGTCAATCTCCCTAAATTTGTATCCTCTGGTTCTTCACCCTTCTCCCAATGGGAACAGTTTCTCTCTATCTACTCTGTCAAGACCCCTGATTATTTTGAACACCTCTATCAAATCTCTTAATCTTCTCTTCTCCAGGAGAACAGCCCCAGCTTCTCCAATCTATCCTCATAACTGAAGTCTCTCATCCCTGGAACTATTCTCATGAATCTTTTCTATACCTCTCTAATGCCTTCACATGTGGTGCCCAGATTGGACACAATACTCCAGTTGAGGACAAACCAGTGTTTTATAAAGTTTCATCGTAACTTCCTTGCTTTTGTACTCTATGCCCTGACTTATAAAGCCCTGGATACTGTATGCTTTATTAACTACTTTCACAACCTGTCCTGCCACCTTCAATGATTTGTGCACATATATCCCCAGGTCCCTCTACTCCTGAACCCCCTTTAGAATTGTACCCTTTATTTATATTGCCTCTCCTTGTTCTGCCTACTAAAAGGTATCACTTCACACTTCTCTGTATTAAATTTCATCTGTCATGGATCTGCCCATCCCACCAGCCTGTCTATGTCTCTTGAAGTTTATCATTATCCTCACAATCACAATATTTCCAAGTTTTGAGTCAGCTGCAAATTTTGAAATTGTGCCTGTCCAGCCAAGTCGACATCATTAATAACAATCACACAAAGCAGTGGTCCTACTATTAGCCCCTGGGAACCCCAGTCTACCATCCTGCAATCTAAAAAAACAACCATTTACTGCTACTGTTTCTTGTCAATCAACCAATTTTGTTTCCATGTTGTTACTATCCCATTTATTCCATGGGCTCTAACTTTGCTGACAAGCCGGTTAGATGGCACTTTAGCAAACACCTTTTATAAGTCCATCTACACTGCATCACCCACAATATCCCCGTCAACCCTCTCTGTTATCTCATCAAAAAACTCAAGCAAGTTAGATAAACAAAATTTACCCTTAAATCCAAGCTGACTTCATTAATCCTCATTTGTCCAAGTGACTGTTAATTTTGTCCTGAATTATCGTTTCAAAACGTTTTCCCACCACTGAGGTTAAACGGACTGGCTTTAGTTACCAGGCTTATCATTACACATTTTGCTGACATTTATACTATATCACCTTTAATACACACTTACTATTTACATGCCGGTAGAAGATCTTTTTGATTCCCTTTCATGTTAACTCCCATTCTATTCTCATATTCTCTCTTTGCCAGTCTTATTTTCCTTTTCACTTCCCCTCTCAACTTATTGTATTTGACCTGGTTCTCACTTTTAAAAAAATCACAACATCATCCATTCCTTTTTTGTTTGTTTCATCATATTCTCTATCTCCCTCATCATCCAAGAGCCCCGGCTTTGGTTCCCTTAACTTTCACTCTTGTGTGAATGTACCTAGCTTGTACCTGAAACATCTCCTCCTTAAAAATCACTTGCTGTTCTGTTTGTTTTTCCTGTTAATCTTTGGTTCTATTTTACTCTGGCTAGATTCCCTCTCATCCTATTGAAGTTAGCCCTCTTCCAATTTAGAAGTTTTACTTTAGATTGTTCATTGCTCTTCTCCATTATTAATCTATACCTTATGACACAATGATCACTCTTACCCAAGTGTATCCCCACAGTCCACCTCATTCCCCAGCACCGCATCCAGCAATGCCTTCTTCCTGGTTGGACCAAGAACATACTGGTCAAGGAAGCTCTCCTGAACACTTTTCAGAAATTCCTTCCCCTCCTTTCCCTTTACCTTAACATTATTCCAATTGATATTTGGATAATTAAAGTCCCCAAATATCACCACTCTATAGTTCTTGCATATCTCTGTGATTTCCCTGCAGATTTGCTCCTCTACCCCTCTCACTATTTGGAGGCCTATAGAATACCCTCAGTTGCATGATCATACCTTTCTTGCTTTTCAATTCTACATACTGTTATACCTTTTAATGTATTTTCCCAATCCACCTCAGCCAATTTGCCCCTCATACCTTCACAATGTTGGAGGTCAATCATCTCAGTCCTCGGACATCACTGCAGGAGTTCCTCAGGGTAGTGTCCTAAGCCCAACCATCTTCAGCTGCTTCAATGACCTTTCTGACATCATAAGGTCAGAAGTGGGGATGTTTGCACAATGTTCAGCACCATTTGCGACTTATCAGATACTGAAGCAGTCCGTGTAGAAATGCAGCAAGACCTGGACAACATCCAGGCTTGGGCTGATAAGTGGCAAGTAACATTCGCGCCACACAAGTGCCAGACAATGACCATCTCTAACAAGAGAGAATCTAACCATCTCCCCTTAACATTGAATGACATTACCATTGCTGAATACCCCACTATCAACATCCTAGGGACTACCATTGAGCAGAAATTAAATTGGACCAGCCATATATATATATATATACCGTGGCTACAAGAGCAGGTCAGAGGCTGGGAATTCTGCAGCGAGTAACTCACCTCCTGACTCCCCAAAGCCTGTCCATCATTTACAAGGCACAAGTCAGGAGTCTGATCGAATACTCTCCACTTGCCTGGCTGGGTGCAGCTCCAACAACACTCAAGAAGCTTGACACCATCCAGGACAAAGCTTGATTGACACCCCATCCACCACCTTCAACATTCACTCCCTCCACCACCGACGCACAGTGACAGCAGTGTGTACCATCTACAAGATGCACTGCAGCAACGCACCAAGGCTCCTTAGACAGCACCCTTCAAACCTGCGACCTCTACCACCTAGAAGGACAAGGGCAACAACTGCATGGGAACACCACCATCTGCAAGTTCCCTTCCAAGCCACACACAATCCTGACTTGGAACTATATCGCCGTTCCTTCACTGTTGCTGGGTCAAAATCCTGGAACTCCCTTCCTAACAGCACTGTTGGTGTACCTATCTCCCACGGACTGCAGCAGTTTAAGAAGGCAGCTCACCACCACCTTCTCAAGGGCAATTAGGGATGGGCAATAAATGCTGGCCTAGCCAGTGACGCCCACATCCCATGAATTAATTAAAAAAAATAAAATAAACAAGTCCAGACTGAGGAGGACCATGAGGAATACCAAGACAGGCATGTATGTAAACGTACAAAGTGTGGTGAATAAGGTTGGTGAGTTATAAGCACAAATAGCTATGAAGGAATATGATGTCGTGGCAATAATGGAAATGTGGCTTAAAAACAGTGAGGATTGCGCACTTGAACATTCAGGGAAACAAAGTGTTCAGAAAAGATAAAGCAGGAAAAAAGGAGGTGGGTTGGTAGCACTGATTCGGGAAGGTATGGTAGTGTTGGGAAAAGAGAATGTTCTTGAGGGTTAGGAATCCATTTGGTTTGAAAATGGTTAGTCTTTAAAGAAATATTGCATAGTTTACAGCAACTATACATTCCTTCAAGGCACTAAAACCCCAAAAGTAAGGCAGTCAACCGTGGATAACAAAGGAAGTTAAGGATTGTATAAGATTAAAAGAAAAGGCCTGTAAAGTTGCCAGAAATATTAGTAAACCTGAGGATTGGGAGGATTTTAGAATACATAAAAGGAGGACAAAGAAATTGATAAAGAAAGGGAGAATAGAATATGAATGTAAGCTAACCGAAAATATAAAAACAGACTGTAAAAGCTTCTACAGGTACATAAAAGTGAAATGTTTGGCTCAGACAGATGTGGGTGCATTACAGGCAGAGTCAGGAGAATTTATAATGGGGAATAGAGAAATGGCAAAGAAGCTAAATGATTACTTTGTGTCTGTCTTCACTGAGGAAGATAAAAGAAATCTCCCAAAATTAGAGATCCAAGGGATTAGGGAGAATGAGGAATTGAAGGTAATTAATATTAGTAAGAAGGTTGTATTGGAGAAATTAATGGGGCTGAAGGTTGATAAGTCCCCGGGACCTGATATTCTACATCCCAGTGTGTTGAAAGAGGTAGCTGTGGAGATAATGAATGCATTGGGGATCATCTTCCAAAATTCTATAGATTCTGGAGCGGTTCCTGCAGATTGGAAGGTCGCAAATGTCACCCCATTATTTAAGAAGGGAGGGAGAGAGAAAACGGGGAATTACAGATCTGTTAGTCTTGCATCAGTCGTTGGGAAAATACTAATCTATTCTAAAGGATGTGATAAAATGGGCACTTGGATAATAATGATCTGATTGGACATAGTCGACATGGATTTATGAACGGGAAATCATGCTTGATGAACCTGTTGGAGTTTTTTGAGGATGTTACGAACAGAAATAATAAAGGGGAGTCACTGGACATGGTATACTTGGATTTTCAGAAGGCTTTCGGTAAAGTCACCCACATGGTTAGCAAAATTAAACCACATGGGAAATGAGGTAATATACTGGCAGAGTGTAGGCATAAACTGGTCATTCTCATGTTGGCAGGCTGTGGCTAGTGGGGTACCACAGGGATCAGTGCTTGGGCCCCATCTGTTCACAAGATATATCACTGATTTGGACGTGAGGACCAATTGTAGTATTTCCAAGTTCGCGGATGACACAAAACTAGGTGGGAATGTGTGTTGTGAAGTAGATGCAAAGCGGCTTCAAGGGGATTTGGACAGACTTCGTGAGTGGGCAAGAATGTGGCAGATGGAATATAGAGTCATAGAGTTATACAGCACAGAAACAGGCCCTTCGGCCCATCGTGTCCATGCCGACCATCAAGCACCTAAATATTCTAATTTCATTTTCCAACACTTGGCCCGTAGCGTTGTATGCTATGGCATTTCAAGTGCTCATCTAAATACTTCTTAAATGTTGTGAAGGTTCCTGCCTCTACCACCCCTTCAGGCAGAGCGTTCCAGATTCCAACCACCCTCTGGGTGAAATTTTTTTTTCCTCAAATCCCCTCGAAACCTCCTGCCCCTTACCTTAGATCTATGCCCCCTGGTTATTGACCCCTCCGCTAAGGGAAAAAGTTTCTTCCTATCAAATCTATCAATGCCCCTCATAATTTTGTAAACCTCAATCAGGTCCCCCCTCATCCTTCTCTGTTCTAAGGAAAACAACCTTAGCCTTTTCAGTCTCTCTTCATAGCTGAAATGCTCCAGCCCAGGCAACATCCTGGTGAATCTCCTCTGCACCCTCTCCATTGCAATCACATCCTTCCTATAGTGTGGTGCCCAGAACTGTACACAGTACTCCAGCTGTGGCCTAACTAGTGTTTTATACAGCTGCATCATAACCTCCCTGCTCTTATATTCTATGCCTCGGTTAATAAAGGCAAGTATCCCATATGCTTTCCTAACCAGCTTATATACCTGTGCTGCTGCCTTCAGTGATCTATGGACAAGTACACCAAGGTCTCTCTGACCCTCTGTACGTCCTAGGGTCCTACCACCCATTGTATATTCCCTTGCCTTGTTAGTCCTCCCAAAATGCATCACCTCATACTTCTCAGGATTAAATTCCATTTGCCACTGCTCTGCCCATCTTACCAGCCCATCTATATCATCCTGTAATCAAAGGCTTTCCTCCTCACTATTTACACCACCACCAATTTTCATGTCAAAGAAAGAACAAAGAACATTACAGCACATGAACAGGCCATTCGGCCCTCCAAGCCTGCGCCGATCTTGATGCCTGTCTAAACTAAAACCTTCTGCACTTCTGGAGACTGTATCCCTCTATTCCCATCCTATTCATGTATTTGTCAAGATGCCTCTTAAACGTCGCTATCGTACCTGCTTCCACCACCTCCCCCAGCAGCAAATTCCAGGCACTCACCACCCTCTGTGCAAAAAACTTGCCTCGCACATCCCCTCTAAACTTTGCCCCTCGCACCTTAAACCTATGTCCCCTAGTAACTGACTCTTCCACCCTGGGAAAATGCTTCTGACTATCCACTCTGTCCATGCCACTCATAACTTTGTAAACCTCTATCATGTCGCCCCTCCACCTCCGTCGTTCCAGTGAAAACAATCCGAGTTTTTCCAACCTCTCCTCATAGCTAATGCCCTCCAGACCAGGCAACATCCTGGTAAATCTCTTCTGTACCCTCTCCAAAGCCTCCATATCTTTCTGGTAGTGCTGCGACCAGAATTGTACACAATATTCCAAGTGTGGTCTAACTAAGGTTCTGTACAGCTGCAGCATGACTTGCCAATTTTTATACTCTATGCCCTGATTGATGAAGGCAAGCATGCCGTATGCCTTCTTGACTACCTTATCCACCTGCGTTGCCACTTTCAGTGACATATGGACCTGTACGCCCAGATCTCTCTGCCTGTCAATACTGCTAAGGGTTCTACCATTTACTGTATACTTCCCACCTGTATTAGACCTTCCAAAATGCATTACCTCACATTTGTCCGGATTAAACTCCATCTGCCATTTCTCCGCCCAAGTCTCCGACCGATCTATATCCTGCTGTATCCTCTGACAATCCTCATCACTATCCGCAACTTCACCAACCTTTGTGTCGTCCGCAAACTTACTAATCAGACCAGCTACATTTTCCTCCAAATCATTTATATATACTACAAACAGCAAAGGTCCCAGCACTGATCCCTGCGGAACACCACTAGTCACAGCCCTCCATTCAGAAAAGCACCCTTCCACTTTTATCCTTTGTCTTCTATGACCGAGCCAGTTCTGTATCCATCTTGCCAGCTCACCTCTGATCTCGTGTGACTTCACCTTTTGTACCAGTCTGCCATGAGGGACATGTCATCTGCAAATTTACTTATCATACCTCCTACATTCACATCTAAATCATATTATGTGGAAAATGTGGGGTTATCCACTTTGGTAGGAGGAATAGATGTGCAAAGTACTTCTTAAATGGTAAGAGATTAGAAAGTGTCAATGTACAAAGGGACCTGGGTCTCCTTGTCAATAAGTCACTGAAAGCTAATATGCAGGTGCAGCAAGTAATTAGGAAGGCTAATGGTATGTGAGCCTTTATTGCAAGAGGTTTTGAGTACAGGAGTAGTGAAGTCTTGCTTCAGTTATGTCGAACTTTGGTTAGACCGCACCTGTAGTACTGTGTGCAGTTTTGATCCACTTACCTGAGGAAGGATATTATTGCCATCGAGGGATTGCAACGAAGGTTCACCAGACTTGTCCCTGGGATGGCGGGACTGTCTTATGAAGAGAGATTGGGGAAACTGGACTTGTATTCTCTAGAGTTTCGAAGAATGAGAGGTGATCTCATTGAAACCTACAAAATACTTAAAAGGGATAGACCGGGTAGATGAAGGCAAGATGGTTCCCCTGGTTGTGGAGTCTAGAACCAGGGGACACAATTTCAAAATAAGGGGGAAGCCACTTTGGACTGAGATGAGGAGAAATTTCTTTACTCAGAGGGTTGTGAATCTTTGGAATTCTCTCCCCCAGAGGGCTGTGGAAGCTCAGTCATTGAGTATGTTTAAAGCAGAGATTGACAGATTTCTAAATACAAATGATATAAACAGATGTGGAGATAGTGCAGGGAAAAGGCATTGAAGTGGATGATCAGCCATGGTCATATTGAATGGCGGGACAGGCTCGATGGGCTGAATGGCCTACTCCTGCTCCAAAAAAAGCCACAAACATCTTCGTGCTAGGAATGACTCCAACCAGTGGATAATTTTCCCCTGATTCCCATTGACTCCAATTTAGCTCGGGCTCCTTGATGCCATACTTGGTCAAATGCTGCCTTGATGTCAAGGGCAGTCACTCTCACTTCACCTCTGGATTCAGCTCTTTTGTTCATGTTTGGACCAAGGCTGTAATGAGGTCAGGTGCTGAGTGGCCCTGGTGGTACTACCTTCTCTAGTGTATCCAATACTGACTCCTTTATGCACCTTATTCATCTTTTCTACTTCAATATGCTGGTGCCCATCCCTCGTCCAGTTTAGTTTAAACCCTCCCTAACTACACTAGTGAATCTCCCCATGAGGACATTGGTCCCAGTCCTGTTGAGATGCAGCTGGTCCCTCTTGAATAGATGCCTCCTGCCCCTGTTCCCAATGCCCCAAGAATCTGAAGCCCTCCCTCCTGCACTGTGCCTCAAGCCATGCATTGATCCTCTCTATCTTCCTATTTCTACTCTCGATAGTACGTGGCACTGGGAGTAATCCAGAGATTACTACCCTCGATGTCCTGCTCTTTAACTTCTTCCCTAGCTCCTGAAAGTCTGACCAAAGAACCTCAGTACCTGCCCTTGTTATGTCGTTGGTACCAACATGAACCACAACTTCTGGCTGCTCCCTTCCTCATGCAGAATATCCTGCACCCTCTCCATGATGTCCTTTATACTGAGAGGCAACACACCATGTGGGTCTCACAATAATAGTTACAGAAATGCCTGTCTGTCCCCTACCTATACAATTGCATTTCTACTCTGCTGTTCCCTCCCATGCCCATTGGTCTGGACTGCACTTCTTCAAGGTGCTGTCACTCCCAACAGTCTCCAAAGCTGAGTACCAGTTTGAGAGTGGTACACACCCTGAAGACTTCTGCAGTTCTTGTCTCTTCCTACTCTATATGGCCACTCATCTACTATCCTGAACACAACTCACTGCCTGTGGGGTGACCACCTCCTGGAATGTATGATCCAGGAAACTCTCCTGCTCCCTGATGCTCCGCAGTGACTCCAGCTGCCCCTCAAGATTGGAAATCCTGAGTTTGAGCTCAAGCAGCTGGAGACACTTCCTACACAGCTGGTCCCCCAAGACACATGAAGTATCCTGAAGTTCCCACATGGCACAGGAATTGCCAGAAACAAAGCTCAGCTGCCCATCCATGATCGCAAACAAAATCTGTATTCCCTCTTTTCAAAACCTTGTATAAATTATTAATTTGAATGAATGCCTCTAGGCTTGCTCTGTGCTAATTAATTCACATGCTGCTTTACTTACCCAATTGAAATTTTATTAATTATTGTAACTCGTTAAGCTACAAATTTAATCCAGTCTTTATTGTTCTTGTTTAAATCACTGCCCTAATTATAAAAAAAACTAATACTCACCAACATATTACCTATCGACTGCCCTCTGACATTACTGTTTGCTTTTTTGGAAATACACTGATCAGTTTTCCACTATTGCCCCATGAGCCCTCTCTATTTAATTCCCAGCCTTCGCTGTCTCTGATCAGGACTCGGGTCAGTGAGGTACTGTTCCATTATGTTCACACACTGTGAGTGAGCAACTGCTCCAATACTGTACAAATCCTTGATGGAGCATTACTGAGAGTGCTGCACTGTCAGAGGGTCAGTACTGAGGGAGAGCGGCACTCTCGGAGGGTCAGTACTGAGGGAGAGCGTCACTGTCAGAGGGTCAGTACTGAGAGAGTGCTGCACTGTCGGAGGGTCAGTACTGAGGGAGAGCGGCACTCTCGGAGGGTCGGTACTGAGGGAGAGCGGCACTATCGGAGGGTCAGTACTGAGGGAGAGCGTCACTGTCAGAGGGTCAGTACTGAGAGAGTGCTGCACTGTCGGAGGGTCAGTACTGAGGGAGAGCGGCACTATCGGAGGGTCAGTACTGAGGGAGAGCGTCACTGTCAGAGGGTCAGTACTGAGAGAGTGCTGCACTGTCGGAGGGTCAGTACTGAGGGAGAGCGGCACTCTCGGAGGGTCAGTACTGAGGGAGAGCGTCACTGTCAGAGGGTCAGTACTGAGAGAGTGCTGCACTGTCGGAGGGTCAGTACTGAGGGAGAGCGGCACTCTCGGAGGGTCGGTACTGAGGGAGAGCGGCACTATCGGAGGGTCAGTACTGAGGGAGAGCGTCACTGTCAGAGGGTCAGTACTGAGAGAGTGCTGCACTGTCGGAGGGTCAGTACTGAGGGAGAGCGGCACTATCGGAGGGTCAGTACTGAGGGAGAGCGTCACTGTCAGAGGGTCAGTACTGAGAGAGTGCTGCACTGTCGGAGGGTCAGTACTGAGGGAGAGCGGCACTCTCGGAGGGTCGGTACTGAGGGAGAGCGGCACTATCGGAGGGTCAGTACTGAGGGAGAGCGTCACTGTCAGAGGGTCAGTACTGAGAGAGTGCTGCACTGTCGGAGGGTCAGTACTGAGGGAGAGCGGCACTATCGGAGGGTCAGTACTGAGGGAGAGCGTCACTGTCAGAGGGTCAGTACTGAGAGAGTGCTGCACTGTCGGAGGGTCAGTACTGAGGGAGAGCGGCACTCTCGGAGGGTCAGTACTGAGGGAGAGCGTCACTGTCAGAGGGTCAGTACTGAGAGAGTGCTGCACTGTCGGAGGGTCAGTACTGAGGGAGAGCGGCACTCTCGGAGGGTCGGTACTGAGGGAGAGCGGCACTATCGGAGGGTCAGTACTGAGGGAGAGCGTCACTGTCAGAGGGTCAGTACTGAGAGAGTGCTGCACTGTCGGAGGGTCAGTACTGAGGGAGAGCGGCACTATCGGAGGGTCAGTACTGAGGGAGAGCGTCACTGTCAGAGGGTCAGTACTGAGGGAGAGCGGCACTGTCAGAGGGTCAGTACTGAGAGAGTGCTGCACTGTCGGAGGGTCAGTACTGAGGGAGAGCGGCACTCTCAGAGGGTCGGTACTGAGGGAGAGCGGCACTATCGGAGGGTCAGTACTGAGGGAGAGCGGCACTGTCAGAGGGTCAGTACTGAGAGAGTGCTGCACTGTCGGAGGGTCAGTAATGAGGGAGAGCGGCACTGTCAGAGGGTCAATACTGAGGGAGAGCGGCACTGTCAGAGGGTCAGTACTGAGAGAGTGCTGCACTGTCGGAGGGTCTGTTATGAGGGAGCGCTGCACTGTCAGTGGGTCAGTACTGAGGGAGTGCTGCACTGTCGGAGGGTCCGTACTGAGGGAGTGCTGCACTGTCAGAGGGTCAATACTGAGGGAGTGCGGCACTGTCAGAGGGTCAGTACTGAGAGAGTGCTGCACTGTCAGAGGGTCGGTACTGAGGGAGTGCTACACTGTCGGAGGGTCAGTACTGAGGGAGTACTGCACTGTCGAAGGGTCAGACTGAGTGAGTGCTGCACTGTCGGAGGTTCAGTACTGAGTGAGTGCTGCACTGTCGGAGGTTCAGTACTGAGGGAGTGCGGCACTGTCAGAGGGTCAGTACTGAGGGAGTGCTGCACTGTCGGAGGGTCAGTACTGAGGGAGTGCTGCACTGTCGGAGGGTCAGTACTGAGGGAGCGCTGCACTGTCAGAGGGTCAGTACTGAGGGGGTGCGGCACTGTCAGAGGGTCAGTACTGAGTGAGTGCTGCACTGTCGGAGGTTCAGTACTGAGGGAGTGCGGCACTGTCAGAGGGTCAGTACTGAGTGAGTGCTGCACTGTCGGTGGGTCGGTACAGAGTGAGTGCTGCACTGTTGGAGGTTCAGTACTGAGGGAGTGCTGCACTGTCAGAGGGTCAGTACTGAGTGAGTGCTGCACTGTCGGAGGATCAGTACTGAGGGAGTGCTGCACTGCCGGAGTTTCAGTACTGAGTGAGTGCTGCACTGCCGGAGTTTCAGTACTGAGGGAGTGCTGCACTGTCAGAGGGTCAGTACTGAGGGAGTGCTGCACTGTCGAAGGGTCAGTACTGAGGGAGTGCTGCACTGCCGGAGTTTCAGCACTGAGGGAGTGCTGCACTGTCAGAGGGTCAGTACTGAGGGAGCGCGGCACTGTCAGAGGGTCAGTACTGAGTGAGTGCTGCACTGTCGAAGGGTCAGTACTGAGTGAGTACTGCACTGCCGGAGTTTCAGTCCTGAGGGAGTGCTGCACTGTCAGAGGTTCAGTATTGAGCGAGTGCTGCACTGCCAGAGTTTCAGTACTGAGGGAGTGCTGCACTGCCAGAGTTTCAGTACTGAGTGAGTGCTGCACTGTCGGTGGGTCGGTACTGAGGGTGTACTGCACTGCCGGAGTTTCAGTACTGAGTGAGTGCTGCACTGTCAGAGGTTCAGTACTGAGGGAGTGCTGCACTGCCAGAGTTTCAGTACTGAGGGAGTGCGGCACTGTCGGAGGGTCGGTACTGAGTGAGTGCTGCACTGTCAGAGGGTCAGTACTGAGTGAGTGCTGCACTGTCGAAGGGTCAGTACTGAGTGAGTGCTGCACTGGCAGAGTTTCAGTACTGAGAGGAGTGCGGCACTGTCGGAGGGTCGGTACTGAGTGAGTGCTGCACTGTCGGAGGGTCAGTACTGAGTGAGTGCTGCACTGTCAGAGGTTCAGTACTGAGGGAGTGCTGCACTGTCGGAGGTTCAGTCCTGAGGGAGTACTGCACTGTCAGAGGGTCAGTACTGAGTGAGTGCTGCACTGTCAGAGGTTCAGTACTGAGCGAGTACTGCACTGTCGGAGGTTCAGTACTGAGGGAGTACTGCACTGTCAGAGGGTCGGTACTGAGTGAGTGCTGCACTGTCGGAGGTTCAGTACTGAGGGAGTACTGCACTGTCAGAGGGTCAGTACTGAGTGAGTGCTGCACTGTCGGAGGGTCAGTACTGAGCGAGTACTGCACTGTCAGAGGGTCGGTACTGAGTGAGTGCTGCACTGTCAGAGGTTCAGTACTGAGGGAGTGCTGCACTGTCGGAGGTTCAGTACTGAGGGAGTACTGCACTGTCAGAGGGTCAGTACTGAGTGAGTGCTGCACTGTCAGAGGTTCAGTACTGAGGGAGTGCTGCACTGTCGGAGGTTCAGTACTGAGGGAGTACTGCACTGTCAGAGGGTCAGTACTGAGTGAGTGCTGCACTGTCAGAGGTTCAGTACTGAGGGAGTGCTGCACTGTCGGAGGTTCAGTACTGAGGGAGTACTGCACTGTCAGAGGGTCGTAACTCCAGAATGATGTGGTGGAGTAGTGCAGGAGTTGCCACATGTGCCTTGTTGAGGGGCAACCCCAACCTACAGTGAAAACTGCACACTAAGTCCTGTTAGTGTTAGGTGGACACTCCAGCAGAGGGCTGGTGAAACATAGAAACATAGAAAATTGGAGCAGAAGTAGGCCATTCGGCCCTTTGAGCCTGTTCCGCCATTCAAAAAAGATCATGGCTGATGGGTCTAATTCAGTACCCTGTTCCCGCTTTCTCCTCATATCCCTTGATCCCTTTGGCATGAAGAAATATATTTATCTCCTTCTTGAATATATTTAATGACTTGGCCTCCACTGCCTTCTGCGGTAGAGAATTCCACAGCTTCACCACCCTCTGAGTGAAGAAATTTCTCCTCATCTTGGTTCTAAATGCCATTCCCCGTATCCTGAGACTGTGACTCCTGGTTCTGGACTCCCCAGCCATTGGGAACATCCTCCCTGCATCTAGCCTGTCTAGTCATGTTAGAATTTTATAGGTTTCTATGAGATCCCCTCTCATTCTTCTAAACTCTGGTGAATATAGGCCTTGTCGACCCAATCTCTCCTCATACATCAATCCTGCCATCCCAGGAATCAGCCTAGTAAATCCTCTTTGCACTCCCTCCATGGCAAGAACATCCTTCCTCAGATAAGGAGACCAAAACTGCACACAATACTCCAGATGTGGTCTCACCAAGGCCCTGTACAACTGCAGTAAGACATCCTTGCTCCTGTACTCAAATCCTCTTGTAATGAAGGCCAACGTACCATTCGCCTTCCTAATTGCTTGCTGCACCTGAATGCTTGTTTTCAGCCTTTCTGTTTTTACAACCCAAATGGATAAAAATAGATTTATCCACATTATACTGCATCTGCCATGCATTTACCCACTCACCCAACTTGTCCAAATCACATTGGAGCCTCTTTGCATCCTCCTCACAGCTCACATTTCACCCCAACTTTGTGTTGTCTGCAAACTTGGAAATGTTACATTTAGTTCCCTCACCCAAGTTATTAATATATATTGTGAATAGCTGGGTCCCCAAGCACTGATCCCTGCAGTACCCCACTAGTCACTGCCTGCCACCCGGAAAACGACCCATTTATTCCTACTCTCTGTTTCCTGTCTGTTAAACTATTCTCATTCCCTGCCAGTATATTACCCTCAATCCCAGGTGCTTTAGTTTTGCTCACTAACCTCTTATGTGGGACCTTATCAAAAGCTTTCTGAAAATCCAAATACGCTACATCCACTGGTTCTCCCTTATCTATTCTACTAGTTACATCCTCAAAAACTCCAGTAGATTTGTTTAGCATGATTTCCCTTTCGTAAACCCATGCTGACTTTGCCCAATTTCATTTATGCTTTCTAGATGTTCTGCTATCACATCCTTTAAAATAGACTCTAGCATTTTCCCCATGACTGATGAAACGCTAACTGGTCTGTAGTTCCCTGTTTTTTCTCTCCCTCCTTTTTTAAATAGTGGGGTTACATTTTCCACCCTCCAATCTTTAGGAACTGCTCCAGAGTCGATGGAATTTTGTAAGATGACCACCAATGCATCCACTATTTCCAGGGCCACTTCCTTTAGTACTCTGGGATGTAGATTATCAGCCCCTGGAGATTTGTCAGCCTTTAACCCCAATAAGTTCCCTTGCACTATTTTTTTACTAGTACTGATTTCCTTTGGTTCCTGTCTCTCATTAGACCTTTGGTTCCCTAACATTTCTGGGAGGTTATTTGTGTCCTCCTTTGTGAAGACAGAACATAGAATGTGTTTAATTGTTCTGCCATTTCTTTGTTCCTCATTATAATTTCCCCCGTTTCTGACTGTAAGGCATTTGTCTTCACTAATCTTTTTATCTTCACCTATTTATAAAAGCTTTTAGTCAGTTTTTATGTTCCCCGCATGTTTACTCTCATACTCTATTTACCCCGCTTAATCAACCTCTTTGTCCTCCTTTGCTGAATTCTAAATTGCTCCCAATCCTCAGACTTGCTGCTTTTTCTGGCCATTTTATATGCCTCATCTTTCGATCTAATACTATCCTTAATTTCTTTTGTAAGCCACGGTTGAGCCACCTTTCCGGTTTTATTTTTGCACCAGACAGGAATGAATAATTGTTGTAATTCATGCACATGTTCTTTAAATATTATCCATTGCCTATCCACCGTCAACCCTTTTAGTAAAGTTCCCCAATCTACCAGAGCCAACTCGCGCCACATACCTTCGTAGTTTCCTTTGTTTAGATTCAGGACCCTAGTTTCGGATTCAACTACTTCACTCCATCTTAATGAAGAATTCTATCATGTTATGGTCGCTCCTCCCCATTGCACAATACCCAGTCTAGGATAGCCTGTTCTCTAGTGGTTCCTCAACGTATTGGTCTAAAAAACCATCACGTACACACTCCAGGAAATCCTCCTTCACAGAATTATTGCTAATTTAGTTTGACCAATCTATATGTAGATGAAAGTCACCCATGAATACAGTTGCACCCTTATTGCATGCATCTCTAATTTCCTGTTTAATACCATCCCTTACATCTCCACTACTGTTTGGGGGCCTATAGCCAACCCCACCAATGTTTTCTGCCCCTTGGTGTTTCTTAGCTCCACCCATACAGATTCCACATCTCCCTGCTCAGATTCCCATCCCCCTGCCATTCTAGTTTAAACCCTCCCCGACGGCACTAGCAAACACCTGCCACGAGGAAATTGGTCCCAGTCCTGCCCAGATGCAACCCGTCCAGCTTGTACTCGTCCCACCTTCCCCAGAACCGATCCCAATGTCCCATCACTTTTTTTTACCTATGTCGTTGGTACTGATATGTACCACGACAACTGGCTACTCGCCCTCCCCCCTCAGAATGCCCTGCAGTCGCTCAGAGACATCCTTGACCCTAGCACCAGGGAGGCAACATACCATCATGGAGTCTCTTTTGGGCCACAGAAACGCCTGTCTGTTCCCCTTACAATTGAATCCCCTCTCACTATCGCCCTGCCACTCTTCTTCCACCCCTCCTGTGCAGCAGAGCCACCCATGGTGCCATGAACTTGGCTCTTGCTGCTTTCCCCTGAGCCATCTCCCCCAACAATATCCAAAGCGGTATATCTGTTAGAGAGGGGGACGGCCACAGGGGGCTCCTGCACTACCTGCCTTCCTCTACTCTGCCTGGTGGTCACCCATTCCCTTCCTGCCTTTGCAGCATTTGCCTGCAGTGTGACCACCTCACTAAATGTGCTATCCATGATGATCTCAGCATTGCGGATGCTCCACAGTGAATCCACCCGCAGCTCCAGCTCTGTAATGCGGGTAGCCAGTAGCTGCAGATGGATACACTTCCTGCACACATGGTCATCAGGGACACTGGAAGCATCCCTGATTTCCCACATAGCACAGGAGGAGCATATCACGGGGCTGAGCTCTCCTGTCATGACTTACCCTGAGGTTAATTAGTTACTCCCTTTAATTAAAAAATACTAATTACTCTAGAGGCCTGATTCTACGCCAAACACTACCCAATATGATCTAAAGTCCTTAATAAATTACACTAATTTAAAAAAAACACACTTTAGTAGTACAAATCTTATCACTTATACAGCAGGTTTTAAGGTTTTTTAAAAAAAAAGACCTTTCCCCTGATCATTTTTTAAGCTATTTACAGGCGCGAACAGCTGTTACTCATCAACCAATCACCTTGCAGCTTCCCTGTGATGTCACTGTTGACTTTTTTCCTTCATTTTCAAAATTCCGGCGTGTTGGGACTCCTCTCCGTGATCCTCACTCCGTGTTCTCCCCTCCATTCCGCTCCTCTCCGCTCCACTCCCGGAAGGTAAGTGTCTAGGCCACGATCCTCAGGCTCTATTTATCCACTCCTCACTCCGTGTTCTCCCCTCCATTCCGCTCCTCTCCGCTCCACTCCCGGAAGGTAAGTGTCTAGGCCGCGATCCTCAGGCTCTATTTATCCACTCCTCACTCCGTGTTCTCCCCTCCATTCCGCTCCTCTCCGCTCCACTCCCGGAAGGTAAGTGTCTAGGCCGCGATCCTCAGGCTCTATTTATCCACTCCTCACTCCGTGTTCTCCCCTCCATTCCGCTCCTCTCCGCTCCACTCCCGGAAGGTAAGTGTCTGGGCCGCGATCCTCAGGCTCTATTTATCCACTCCTTGCTCCGTGTTCTCCCCTCCATTCCGCTCCTCTCCGCTCCACTCCCGGAAGGTAAGTGTCTGGGCCGCGATCCTCAGGCTCTATTTATCCACTCCTCACTCCGTGTTCTCCCCTCCATTCCGCTCCTCTCCGCTCCACTCCCGGAAGGTAAGTGTCTGGGCCGCAATCCTCAGGCTCTATTTATCCACTCCTCGCTCCGTGTTCTCCCCTCCATTCCGCTCCTCTCCGCTCCACTCCCGGAAGGTAAGTGTCCGGGCCGCAATCCTCAGGCTCTATTTATCCACTCCTCGCTCCGTGTTCTCCCCTCCATTCCGCTCCTCTCCGCTCCACTCCCGGAAGGTAAGTGTTTAGGCCGCGATCCTCAGGCTCTATTTATCCACTCCTCGCTCCGTGTTCTCCCCGCAGGTCCGATCCTCTCCGCTCCACTCGCGGAAGGATTGGGGGTGGCTATTTGAGGGTAAATCAACATCTGACATGTGGGAGTCTTTCAGACGTCAGTTGATTAGAATCCAGGACCAGCATGTTCCTGTGAGGAAGAAGGATAAGTTTGGCAAGTTTCGGGAACCTTGGATAACACGGGAAATTTTGAGACTCGTCAAAAAGAAAAAGGAAGCATTCATAAGGGCTAGAAGGCTAGGAACAGACAAATCCCTTGAGGAATATAAAGACAGTAGGAAGGAACTTAAGCAAGGAGTCAGGAGGGCTAAAAGGGGTTATGAGAAGTCATTGGCAAACAGGATTAAAGAAAATCCCAAGGCCTTTGATATGTATATAAAGAGCAAGAGGGTAACCAGGGAAAGGGTTGGCCCACTCAAGGACAGAGATGGGAATCTATGTGTGGAGCCAGAGGAAATGGGTGAGGTATTAATGAGTACTTTGCATCAGTATTCACCAAAGAGAAGGACTTGGTGGATGATGAGCCTAGGGAAGGGAGTGTAGATAGTCTCAGTCATCTCATTATCAAAAAGGAGGTGGGTGTCTTGCAAAGCATTAAGGTAGATAAGTCCCCAGGGCCTGATGGGATCTACCCCAGAATACTGAGGGAGGCAAGGGAGGAAATTGCTGGGGCCTTGACAGAAATCTTTGCATCCTCATTGGCTACAGGTGAGGTCCCAGAGGACTGGAGAATAGCCAATGTTGTTCCTTTGTTTAAGAAGGGTAGCAAGGATAATCCAGGAAATTATAGGCCGGTGAGCCTTATGTCACTGGTAGGGAAACTATTAGAGAGGATTCTTCGGGACAGGATTTACTCCCATTTGGAAACCAATGAACTTATTAGCAAGAGGCAGCATGGTTTTGTGAAGGGGAGGTCGTGTCTCACTAATTTGATTGAGTTTTTTGAGGAAGTGACGAAGATGATTGATGAAGGAAGAGCAGTGGATGTTATCTATATGGACTTCAGTAAAGCCTTTGACAAAGTCCCTCATGGCAGACTGGTACAAAAGGTGAAGTCACATGGGATCAGAGGTGAGCTGGCAAGATGGATACAGAACTGGCTCCGTCATAGAAGACAGAGGGTAGCAGTGGAAGGGTGTTTTTCTGAATGGAGGGATGTGACTAGTGGTGTTCTGCAGGGATCAGTGCTGGGACCTTTGCTGTTTGTAGTATATATAAATGATTTGGAGGAAAATGTAGCTGGTCTGATTAGTAAGTTTGCGGACGACACAAAGGTTGGTGGAGTTGCGGATAGTGGTGAGGATTGTCAGGGGATACAGCAGGATATAGATCGGTTGGAGACTGGGCAGAGAAATGGCAGATGGAGTTTAATCCGGACAAATGTGATGCAATGCATTTTGGAAGGTCTAATGCAGGTGGGAAGTATACAGTAAATGGCAGAACCCTTAGGAGTATTGACAGGCAGAGAGATCTGGGCGTACAGGTCCTACAGGTCACTGAAAGTGGCAAAGCAGGTGGATAAGGTAGTCAAGAAGGCATACGGCATGCTTGCCTTCATCGGTTTACAAAGTTATAAGCGGCATGGACAGAGTGGATAGTCAGAAGCATTTTCCCAGGGTGGAAGAGTCAGTTACTAGGGGACATAGGTTTAAGGTGAGAGGGGCAAAGTTTAGAGGGGATGTGCGAGGCAAGTTCTTTACACAGAGGGTGGTGAGTGCCTGGAACCTGTTGCCGGGGGAGGTGGTGGAAGCAGGTACCATAGAGACGTTTGCGAGGCATCTTGACAAGTACATGAATAGGATGGGAATAGAGGGATACGATCCCTGGAAGTGCAGAAGGTTTTAGTTTAGGCAGGCATCAAGATCGGCGCAGCCTTGGAGGGCCGAATGGCCTGTTCCTGTGCTGTACTGTTCTTTGTTCTTTGACTTTGTCTTTGCAAGCGTCTAGGCAGCGATCCTCAGGCTCTATTTATCCACTCCTCGCTCTGTGTTCTCCCCTCAGGACCACTCCCCTTCCGGAAGGTAAGTGTCTAGGCCGCAATCCTAGGTCTATATTTATCTGCTCCGTGTTCCCCCCAATCCCATGTACTTTAATTTTGCACACTAATCTCTTATATGGGACCTTATCGAAAGTCTTCTGGAAGTCCAAATACACCACATCCACTAGTTCTCCCTTATCTATTCTACTAGTTACATCCTCAAAAAATTCCTCTCTGCTCCATGCCCGGAAGGTAAATTTGTAGGCCGCAATCCTCAGGCTCTATTTATCTGCTCCACTCTTGGCGTTCTCACCTCAGGTCCACTCCGCTCCCGGAAGGTAAGTGTCCAGGCCGCGAGCCTCGGGCTCTCTTTATCCACTCCTCGCTCCGTGTTCTCCTTGCAGGTCCGCTCCTCTCCGCTCCGCTCCCGGAAGGTAAGTGTCTAGGCCGCGATCCTCAGGCTCTATTTATCCACTCCTCGCTCCGTGTTCTCCTTGCAGGTCCGCTCCTCTCCACTCCACTCCCGGAAGGTAAGTGTCTAGGCCGCGATCCTCAGGCTCTATTTATCCACTCCTCGCTCCGTGTTCTCCCCTCCATTCCGCTCCTCTCCGCTCCACTCCCGGAAGATAAGTGTCCAGGCCGCGATCCTCAGGCTCTATTTATCCACTCCTCGCTCCGTGTTCTCCCCTCCATTCCGCTCCTCTCCCCTCCACTCCCGGAAGATAAGTGTCCAGGCCGCGATCCTCAGGCTCTATTTATCCACTCCTCTCTCGGCGTTCTCCCCTCAGATCCGCTCCTTTCTGCTCTGTTCCCGGAAGGTTAACTGTTCGGGATCCCCGCCGAGAACCAAAAGGGGACAGGAAGGCACAAGACTGGCAAAAGATTAGACAGGGAAGGGGAAAAAGTGACCAAGAGGGCAGGTTAAAGGAAATCTGGGAGGAATCCCGGATGTAAACCCCGACTGTCCGGGCAGCCAACCCCAGAATATGTGAAAAGTTAGACTCCCCATCCTCTTCTGTAAATGCAGACACTAGAAGCACCCCACCAGATTTGCTAGCAGCATTTACAGGAACCTGCAGAGACAAAGAAAGACCTCTAGGAGACAGAGAAGCCATGAGGGTGATGCCTCACCTAATCGAAGTGCCACAAGAGCGTGCAGTCAAGTCTGCTCAAATAGCTACAGGCAGGAATGTCCCAGAGATCAAAGGAGAGATTCCTCCCCCACTGTCAGAAAAAACAAACCAACCAACCCCTGAAGTCAAAAGTCTTTGCATGACTCAGCAAAGCACTGAAAGAGAGTTCAGGATGGCCCCGCCCACTACTGACTCTCCTGAAAAAAAATTACCTCAGCAGGAACAAAGACCCTAGGTAACCATGGAAATGGGCAAACTGAAGAGAAACTTCCCCGGAAAAGAACCACATGTTTATTGGGATGCCAAAAAAGGGGCGATTTTAATAAGTTTTATGATTTGTGAATGAATGAGAGAAATGCATGTTTTTTTCTGTATCTTATATTTTCTCTCGACCCTTTTAATTAAATGTGCTTTTCCCAAATCACATTTCATTCCGCTGGGTGTGGAGATGTCATGCTAGGCCCCCACCTGCTAACAATGAGGCACATTCATTTTGTCATGAACATTAATGTTTAACTGTACCTGGAGCGAGGAAATGACTTGTTAAACAGATCAGCCATGGCTGTAAAAATACATTTGAATATTAACAGACAGTGCTTAGAAGGACAAGGGACCATTCCCTGACACATTCAACCCACAATGGTACTTGATCACCAGGTATTGTGTGCAAGATGAGCATTCCAGAGACTGCTAACATGATACAATCCAAGACGTGGTCAGACCAGTTAGTGACATGACTAACCTACTTGCCAACCTGGCTTTTTCTGAATTGTACAAACCCTTTGGAAAAAAAAGTCTGTTTGCTGCTGAACTGAGAAGATCTCTCTCCTGTCTCCTCCCATCTCTTTCTCACAAGCCTCTGAATCCACTGAAGACACATGAACCCCAAGAGAGAAAAGTCTCCTAAAGTGAACAAGGTTTAAGAAGAGTACTGGGCCCCAACGAAAAGCAAGGTCTACCTACAATCAGGGACTTTACAGTGAGCTCGAAGAACTGTAACAAAAATTCTTCAGATATTGCCTCAAACTTTTCCACTTTATTTTTCTTCTTTCTGTCTCTATTTGCATATGTGTATCGCACATGCATGTTAGCGTGGGCGTGGCGTGTATCCGAATTAGAGTTTAAGTTCAAGTTTAATAAATTTCAACCTTCTTTAAATCTCTTTGTGCTGGTTTCTGTGCCTTATAATTGGAAAGCGGTGAACATGGATTCACCAAGAGGGAGCTAAAAACAGTGTGTTTAAAATTAAACCCTGTTACGGTAAGACCAGGTGAAGGCTGAGAGGGAACCCTAGACCCCTTTCTCACCTGCTTGTAACAATAGTGTGTAGTATACTAAGGGTGGTGGGCTATATCATTAATGCAGGCACTGTAAATGCGTATGGGCAGGAATTGTAACCTCACAGTTACAGTGTCTCCTAAATAGTCACAAGTGACCATATTTCAAATGACTTCACTGACGGGAAAGGAAGTGAAAGTTATTGTATCAAACATGAACTCAGTTTTTCCATCCCCTCACCGAATGAGTATTCCCAGGATTATATTTTTATTTCAGATTTCCATCATCTGAAGTATTTTGCTGGTAATTAATATTAAGGGTTTTCTTGGTTCTTTCTCTCCTTCTGGCACCCAGACTTTTCACCACAGGCCCTCCTAGACTGAGTGTGACACCAGCAGACTCCCCAAGCTGGACTGAGTCTGACACCAGCAGACTCCCCAAGCTGGACTGAGTCTGACACCAGCAGACTCCCCAAGCTGGGCGAGGTGCAACACCAGCAGATGCTCCTAGCTGGACAGAGGGTGACAACAGCAGACCCAAACCGCCACCCCCGCCCTCCACCCCGCAGCTGCATCGAGGGCGACACCAGCAGAAGCTCCAAGCTGGACCAGGGCTTGTAATACAACATCCAGACCAAACACGTGAACAGGAAATGGGATATGTTAAGGAAAATGCAGGCAGATACTGTAGGTTGAAGGCACAGGAGAGTAACTGGGGTCCAGGGATAGGCACCGACACGGAGAGCGGACCCTGTGTGAGAAGGGCAGTAACGGCGGGAGATAAAAACCACCTGTCAGAGCCAAAGTGTGATGTCACAGGAAAACAGGTAGGTGATTGGTGGGTATCTCTTCTATGTCTCTTTTGATTGGCCAAGTGGTTTAAATCAAGAGACAAGATTTCAGCTGAAGAGTACAGTTAAGCAAATCACATTTAAAATATTTAATATTCAAATTAATTAACTAAATAGAATAGAGATGGCTGGGCCGGTGATGTGTTACAGCTGTAGTATGTGGGAGTTGGTGGACACCGGTGTGATCCACGGTGATGTGTTACAGCTGTAGTATGTGGGAGTTGGTGAACACCGGTGTGATCCACGGTGATGTGTTACAGCTGTAGTATGTGGGAGCTGGTGAACACCGGTGTGATCCACGGTGATGTGTTACAGCTGTAGTATGTGGGAGCTGGTGAACACCGGTGTGATCCACGGTGATGTGTTACAGCTGTAGTATGTGGGAGCTGGTGAACACCGGTGTGATCCACGGTGATGTGTTACAGCTGTAGTATGTGGGAGTTGGTGGACACCGGTGTGATCCACGGTGATGTGTTACAGCTGTAGTATGTGGGAGCTGGTGAACACCGGTGTGATCCACGGTGATGTGTTACAGCTGTAGTATGTGGGAGTTGGTGGACACCGGTGCGATCCACGGTGATGTGTTACAGCTGTAGTATGTGGGAGTTGGTGAACACCGGTGTGATCCACGGTGATGTGTTACAGCTGTAGTATGTGGGAGTTGGTGAACACCGGTGTGATCCACGGTGATGTGTTACAGCTGTAGTATGTGGGAGTTGGTGAACACCGGTGTGATCCACGGTGATGTGTTACAGCTGTAGTATGTGGGAGTTGGTGGACACCGGTGTGATCCACGGTGATGTGTTACAGCTGTAGTATGTGGGAGTTGGTGGACACCGGTGTGATCCACGGTGATGTGTTACAGCTGTAGTATGTGGGAGTTGGTGGACACCGGTGTGATCCACGGTGATGTGTTACAGCTGTAGTATGTGGGAGTTGGTGAACACCGGTGTGATCCACGGTGATGTGTTACAGCTGTAGTATGTGGGAGTTGGTGGACACCGGTGTGATCCACGGTGATGTGTTACAGCTGTAGTATGTGGGAGTTGGTGAACACCGGTGTGATCCACGGTGATGTGTTACAGCTGTAGTATGTGGGAGTTGGTGGACACCGGTGTGATCCACGGTGATGTGTTACAGCTGTAGTATGTGGGAGTTGGTGAACACCGGTGTGATCCACGGTGATGTGTTACAGCTGTAGTATGTGGGAGTTGGTGGACACCGGTGTGATCCACGGTGATGTGTTACAGCTGTAGTATGTGGGAGTTGGTGAACACCGGTGTGATCCACGGTGACCACATCTGCAGCAAGTGTTGGCTGCTCGAGGAGCTTCGGCTCAGAGTTGATGAGCTGGAGTCTGAGCTGCAGACACTGCGACACATCAGGGAGGGGGAGAGTTACCTGGACACTGTGTTTCAGGAGACAGTCACACCCCTTAGATTAATTACATCCAATCTGGACCGTGGTCAGGGACAGGAGGGTGTGACTGCGAGTGAGACAGGTATGGGGATCCAGAATTTAGTTTTGGAGGAGCCTCAGTCAATGCCCTTATCCAATAGGTACGGGGTTCTTGCTCCCAGTGTGGACGAGGGCACAGACTGTAGGGAGGATAAGTGAACTGACCACAGCACCGTGGTTCAGAGTGCCATTTAAATGGGGGGAGAAAAGAGAAATGTAGTAGTAATAGGGGATAGCATAGTTAGGGGAATAGATACTGTTCTCTGTAGCAAAGATAGAGAGTCCCAAAGGCTGTGATGCCGACCTGGTGCCAAGGTTAAGGACATCTCTTCTGGGCTGGAGAAGAGCTTGGAGTGGGAGGGAAAGGATCCAGTTGTCGTGGTCCACATAGGTATCAATGACATAGGTAGGACTCAGAAAGAGGTTCTGCTGAGGGACTATGAGCAACTCGGGGCCAAATTAAAAAGCAGAATCACAAAGGTAATTATCTTCGGATTACTACCTGAGCCACATGCAAATTGGCATCGGGTAAATAAGATTAGAGAGGTATATGCATGGCTCATAGACTGGTGTGGGAGAAATGGGTTCCGATTCATGAGGCACTGGCACCAGTACTGGGGAAAGAGAGAGTTGTTCCGTTGGGATGGGCTTCATTTGAACCACGCTGGGACCAGTGTCCTGGTGAATCGTATAACTAGGGTTGTAGATAGGACATTAAACTAAATAGTGGGGGCGAGGGTTCAATCAAGGGGAAGTTTATAAAATCAAAAAGAAACGAGAGAGCAGAGGTGCAGGGTAGTGAAGAGGCAAACGGTAATCAAAGTGTGAGAGGAAGGGGCAGAAAATATAAGCAGAAGAGTGTAGCAGAAATTAGAACCAGAATGAGTAATAATGGTAAAAAGTCAAAGCTTCAGGTTCTTTATCTGAATGCACACAGTATTTGTAACAAGATAGATGAGTTGACGTCACAAATAGAAATAAATGAATATGACTTGATAGCTATTACAGAGACATGGTTGCTGGGTGACCAAGACTGGGAACACAATATTCAAGGGTATTCGACATTCTGGAAAAATAGGCAAAAAGGAAAAGGAAGTGGGGTAGCTTTGTTATTAAAGGAAGGTATCAGTGTGGTGGTGAGTAGTGATAGAGGTGTAATAGATTGTGATGTATAATCAGTTTGGGTGGAAATAAGGAATAGCAAGGTGAAGAAGTCACGGGAGGGAGTCATCTATAGGCCCCTGAAGAGTTGCCTCACTGTAGGGCAAAGTATAAATCAGGAAATAATGGAGGCTTGTAAGAAGGGTACTACAATTGTCATGGGTGATTTTAATCTGCATATAGACTGGACAAATCAGATTGGCAGAGGTAACATGGAAGACAAATTTGTAGATTGCATCGGGGATTGTTACTTAAAGCAATACATTGCAGACTATTTTAGATCTAGTATTGTGTAATGAGGTAGAATTAATAAGAGATATCGTAGTTCAGGATTCTCTCGGAGGTAGCGATCATAACTGGTAGAATTTCAATTTCAGTTTGAGGGCGAGCGATTCGGGTCTCAAACCAGTGTCTTCAATTTAAGCAGGGGCAATTACAGAAGTATGAAGAAAGAGTTGTCTAAAGCAGGCTGGGAAAACAGACTAAGGGGAAGGTCAGTGGATGAGCAGTGACAGACATTTAAGCAGATATATCATAATGCTCAGCAAAAATTTATCCCGGTCAGAAAGAAAAACTCGATGAGAAGGATGAACCACCCGTGGTTAACAAAGGCAGTCAAGGAGAGTATCCAATCAAAAACTAATGCATACAAAACAGCAAAAACTAGTGGTTGGCCAGAGGATTGGGAATTTTTTAGGAACCAGCAGTGGATCACTAAAAAGCTAATAAAGAGGGAGAAAATTGATTACGAAAGTAAATTGGCAAGAAATATAAAAACAAACAGCAAGAGCTTCTATGGGTATATAAAAAGAGAGAAAGTAGCTAAAGTGAGCGTGGGACCCTTGGAGGATGTGACTGGAGAATTGATAACGGGGAACAGGGAAATGGCAGATAATTTAAACCAATATTTTGCATCGGTCTTCACAGTGGAGGACACTATAAACATCCCACAGATATCAGATAAGCAAGGAGCTAATGGGAGGAAAGATCTTGTAACAGTCTCTATCACAAGGGACAAAGTATTTGACCAACTAATGGGACTAAAGGCAGACAAGTTACCAGGACCTGATGATCTACACCCAAAGGTTTTAAAAGAAGTGGCTGCAGAGATAGTGGAGGCATTGGTTGAAATATTCCAGAACTCACTGGATTCCGGGAGGGTCCCAGCGGATTGGAAAACCACTAATGTGATGCCCCATTCAAGAAGGGAGGGAGACAAAAAGCAGGATCGATAGGCTAGTCAGCCGAAAATCAGTCGTTGGGAAAATGCTGGAGTCCATTATTAAGGAAGAAATAGCAGGACATTTAGAAAAGCTTAACACAATCAATCAGAGTCAACATGGTTTTGTGAAGGGGGAAATCATGTTTGACAAATTTGCTGGAGTTCTTTGAGGATATAACAAGCAGAGTTGATAAAGGGGAACCGGTAGATGTAGTGTATTTGGATTTCCAGAAGGCATTCGATAAGGTGCCACAGAAAAGATTATTGCACAAGATCGAAGCTCACGGTATTGGGGGTAATGTATTAGCATGGATTGAGGATTGGTTAACACACAGAAGACAGAGAGTCAGGATAACGGATCTTTTTCAGCTGTAACTAGTGGAGTGCCACAAGGATCAGTCCTACCGCCTCAATTATTTACTGTCTATATTAATGACTTGGAGGAGGGGGCAAAGTGTAATATATCGAAATTTGCTGACAATACAAAAATAGGTGGGAGGGCATGTCGTGATGAGGACATAAGGAATCTGCAAGGGGATATAGATAGGTTGAGTGAGTGAGCAAAAACTTGGCAGATGGAGTTTAATGTAGGAAAGTGTGAGGTCATGTACTTTGGTAGGAAGAATCAAAAGGCAGACTATTATTTAAATGGAGAGAGACTTCAAAAAGTGCAGCACAGAGAGATCTGGGTGTTCCTGTGCATGAAACACAAGAGGTTCACATGCAGTTGCAGCAAGTAATCAGGAAGGCAAATGGAATTTTGGCCTTTATTGCGAGGGGTTTGGAGTTTAAAAATAGGGAAGTCTTGTTACAATTGTATAGGGAGTTGGTGAGGCCACACCTGGAGTATTGTGTACAGTTTTGGTCCCCATATTTAGGGAAGAATATACTGACATTGGTGCCAGTTCAAAAGAGATTCACTAGGCTGATTCCTGGGATGAAGGGGTTGACTTATCAAGAACAGCTAAACAGGTCAGGCCTTTATTCATTAGAGTTTAGAAGAATGAGGGGTGATTTTGTTGAAACATACAAAATTCTAGGCGGTTTGACAGGGTAGACGTTGAGAAGATAGTTCCACTAGTGGGGGAATCTCGAACCAGGTGACATAATTACAGAATAAGGGGACACTCATTTAAAACTGAGATGTGAAGGAATTTCTTCTCTCAGAGGGTAGTGAATGTCTGGAATTCTCTACCCCAGAGAGTTGTGGAGGCTGGATCACTGAAAGTATTTAGAGGAGGTGGATAGATTTTTGAAATATCGGAGAGTTGAGGGCTATGAGGAGTTGGCACAAAAGAAGAGTTGAGGTCTGGGGCAGATCAGCCATGATCTTATTGAATGACAGGGCAGGCTTGAGGGGCTGAATGGCCTGCTCCTGCTCCTATTTCTTATGGTCTTATGTTGCACCATGGACATTTGACAAAATTATTGACTCAGCCATGGACATGGGGGCAATTAATTCTGTTTATGAAGTGTATAGCCAATCTAATGCCATCAAAACACATTCTGATTAAAAACACATTCCTCCCTAGAAATAAAACATACAAACATCAATGGACAGCAGCAGCACTGTATTAGCTAGCTAGCAAGCAAAATAGTATGCAATGCGAATTACTTTTGTTGACAGAATACAGCGAGCTGCACCATGTCACGGGTGGTAGATGAACCTTATTGGATAACCTTTGTGGATTCACTCTGTCAGGAGTGAAAATCCATCCAATAAACCATAAAACTCAAGGAGAGGATTGTTATTGTGTTTATTGAGGTGAGGCAATTGAAAATCAGCACTGCTACTGTCACAAGACAATTTAACCCATGTCAATGTTTGTGTAACTTCTCCACCTGCTTGTAATATGTGTCTGAATACAGGGCAGCCAACAAAAGGGCAGTGATCTCCAAATCAGGAGAATTTTATAGGATGGAGCAACCGTACTTCAGAAGAGTCATGTAAAACAGGAAAGAGGAGTGGGACAGGAAGAGACAGAGAAATTAAGGTCAGTAGCCCGTTTATTCATCTTGACAGCCTGTTAAACTAGCTCCTGGATTCTAAAATACAGAAACAACAGCATCTCTCATGGACAAAATATAATTTATTCACCAAAGCTAGTGACACAATTAGATAATCACAATTACAAATAAAGAGCGCCCTTCAGTTCCTCCAATAAAGCAATTCTGTTAAATTCACTTATGTCTGTATCTCAGTCTATCACTGTCAATTACGGTTCAGCTTTGACAAGATAATTATTAACAAAAAGCTTTTCTGCAAAAGGTTGAGCGGTTGTCACTGCATGTATTATTCAGTTGCAAAATGTTTAGTCACTATGTCTAAGATTGTAATCCAGATTAACCAGTTCATGTCCAAGCTAAATCTCTTACCTGTTAGCAAAGGTGCACTGATAACATAATATAATTGTATGACAAAGACAACTTTCAAATAACATTGGCCAGTCAGATTATCAGTCCTCAAACTGGATAGTAAATGATGCACATTGCAGTTATTGAACTTTGACATCCATGTAAAACTTGACCTTTAATCCAATTTGCAGCAAACAAAAAACAGTTAATAACTGTTTCCAGCACAGCCAGTGAAACATAATAAATCTTTACTGTGTCTTCCCCAATAGATTTTAAATCTGAAAATGCAGCATGAATTTTGTTAAGGAATTGTAAACATTACAGCATAGATTAAGCTTTATTAAAGCTATCCATTGTTTTTACTAACTATTGTATATGGGTTAGCAGCATCCTGTTTTGCCAATATTATTCAGCCCTATTACGTTGTACTCTTGCATTCATGAGGAATTTACTGTGCTGACTTCTGGATATTCCTTGGATTTTCTTGCCTGTTTCCCCTCAATACAAGTTCTGGAAAAACGTGAGTCCAAATGGATAGCAGTGGAATTGCAACATTTATATAGAAGTAAAAGTCCAGCATCTTTCAACATGTCACTGAGCTTGTGTCCCAAGTGAAAGTAATGCCAGCCAGAGCATAGACATTTAAACATTCCCTAATTGACTTTTGCCATTTAAAATGAGTTACTAAACACAATAACCTAGCTCCTAGGTTATTTTAAAACACAAGGTTAAAGACTTGGAGCAAGGATGTCCAACCTTTTCATATGGTGGTGGGGGGAGCACATTACAATTTCAGACAGATAAAGGCATTAAAAATGTATCTTACTATTAATCAAAATAGCAACAAATGTGCATTTTTATGAAGAACCTCTCAATAAGAAGACTAATTTATTGACTTACTTTCGTTACTATGATTTAGTGAGATACCTGCCATTTTTTTTGCTTGCACAAATAGTCAATCTCTGCCTGCACATTTCTAGCAATATGGAGTATTCCAGATCGATGTCCATCTGTCAGGAGTTATCTTGATCACTCTCTCACCCTCGTCTCACTGTCTTTCACCACCCCTCTGTGTTCCCCCCCCTCTGTGTCCCACCCTGTGCTTCCCCCTGTGTTCCTGCACCTCTGTTTTACCCTCCTCTGTCTTACACCCCTCTGTCTTACCCCCACTCTGTCTTATCCCCACTCTGTCTTACCCCTGTGTTACCCTCGTGTCGTCTCCCCTCTCTGTGTCGTCTCCCCCTTCTCGGTGTCGTCTCCCGCCCCCTCTCTGTCTCCTGCCCCCTCTCTGTCTCCCGCCCCCTCTCTTTCTCCCGCCCTCCTCTCTCTCTCCCGCCCCCTCTCTCTCTCCCGCCCCCTCTCTCTCTCCCGCCCTCCTCTCTCTCTCCCGCCCTCCTCTCTCTCTCCCGCCCCCTCTCTCTCTCCCGCCCCCCTCTCTCTCCCGCCCCCTCTCTCTGTCTTCCGCCCTCCTCTCTGTCTTCTGCCCTCCTCTCTGTCTCATTGCCCTCCTCTCTGTCTCATTTCCCAACTCTCTGTCTCATTGCCCTCCTCTCTGTCTCTTTGCCCTCTCTCTTTCTCTTTGCCCTCTCTGTCTCTCTCTTTGCCCTCTTTCTGTATTCCCCTCTCTCTCTCTCTCTCCCTCTCTCTCTGCCCTCATTCTCTCTCTCTCTCTGCCCTCTCTCTGAATTCCCCTCTCTCTCTCTGTCCCTCTCTCTCTGCCCTCTCTCTCTCTCTCTCTATTCCCCTTTCTCTCTCTCTGTCCCTCTCTCTCTGCTCTCTCTCTCTCTCTCTCTATTCCCCTCTCTCTCTCTCAGTCCCCCTCCCTCTCTGCTCCAACACCTCTCTGACCGTTGCTGAGAGTGGCAACAGCAGTTACCGAACATCGGAAGCTTTGGGGTTTTCCGGTGGGCTTTTTATAAAGTCAGAACCCACTGCGAAACCCAAAAATATCCTAACAGGTGCTGAGAACAGGAAGAATTGGATCAAAACATTTTATAAACAACATGATGGGAAGCTGAGACCCATTGCCTGCAATTCCTGTGGAATGTGGGAATGCTGCACGTGTCCTGGATAAACACATATGTTGGAAGCACCAGCCACTGTTTGAACTCAAGCTCAGGGTTTCTGAACTTGAGGAACAGCTGGAGTCACTGAAGACTGAGAATTTCCTGCAGCACATGTTCCAGGAGGTGGTCACCCCACAGCTACAGAGAGGATAGTAAGTGGGTGGCCATCTGGGAGGGGATGAAGAGGAAAATAGTGCAGGAATCCTCTGGGCATGTGGCATTCTCAATCTGCTTTTCAGCACTGACTATCAGTGAGGGTGATGGCACTTGAGGGGAGTGTAGTCTACAGCACATTCATGGCACTGTGGGGCCAATGACTGCACTGGGGGTGGGGGCACAGCAAAGTGTAGAAATCCAGTGGTTCTTGGAGATTCAATAGGGGAAAGACAGATGTTTCTGCAACACTGACGTGAGTCCTGCATTGTGTGTTATCTCCCTGGTGCCAGGGTGAAGGGCATCACTGAGTGGGTACAGAACATTTTGAGGGAACAATCAGAAGTTGTGGTCCATATGGGTATTAATGACATTGGTAGGAAAAGGGTTGAGCTCCTGCAGTCAGTTAGGAAGCTAGTGAGAAAAGCTGGACTCAAATGTAGTAATCTCTGAAATAGTCCCAGTGCCATGTGCTAGTTAATATAGGAATAGTAGAACAAGCTACTGCAAGGCTGGAGAAGTGGTTCAAGGGGGAGGGTTTCAGATTCCTGGGGCATTGGGACCAGTTCATGGTGGACCAGATTCACCACAACAGAGCTGGGACCAATATCCTCACGGGAAGGTTAAGTAGTGTTTTAGGGACTAATTTGGCAGGAGCAGGGTGGGGGTGGGGGAGAAATGATGTGGAACCAGGATGAAACATTAGAGAGGAGAAATAAGATGCAGAGGATTGGGAGAGACAAATAGCACAAGAGTAAAGAACAGTTCAAAAATAGGAGGGATCAGACAGGGGGCGTGGGGCAATACGAAGCAGTCTAATTTGGGGTTGGAGTGAATGTATGTAAACACATGGAGTCTGGTAAATAAGGTTGTGTTACAGGATAATCAGGGAAGGGAAAAAAAGTTGGGGATGGGAATATTGATTAAAGGAATTAGTACAGCACTGGGGAAACTCCGTTCTGATGAAAGGTCAGTGACCTGAAACATTAACTCTGTTTCTCTCTCTCCTGCCTGACCTGCTGAGTATTTCCTGCATTTTTTGTTTTTTTTTCAAAAATCATATTAATTGCAGTTTTGAAATTTTCAGTTGAACCCCACGCTCAACAGATTTTTGGGGAGACAGAGAATTCCAGATTTCCACTCCCCTTTGTGTGAAGAAATGCTTCCTGACATCACCCTGAACAACCTGGCTGTAATTTAAATTTTGTTCTGGAACACCTCACGAGTGAAATAGTTTCTCTGTACTGACCCTGTCAAATACTTCAGTCATTTTAAACACCTCCGTTAGATCATCCATGAATCATCTTCTATATTCAAGGGAATCCAAGGCAACCTGGCTTCATAATTTAACCCTTTAAATAGCCTTGCTGTGAGGGGACTTACTGAGTATCTCAGTCTGGTGAACTCTCCACAGAGAGAAACAATCACGTTGATGGTCCAGTGTGATTCACAGAGATTTGACAAAGAGAAGTCAGTTTATTCCTGAGATCTTGGTGCCTTTGATGCTGATATTCTGTCCTGAGTATCTGGAATGTGTGTCTGTGTGTTACTGGTTGTTATGGCAGCGAAGGTTCACGGCAGCACTGAGAGCTGCTCCTCTCCCAGAGCCATCGTCAGACAGCAGGAAATCCACTTCACACTTTGGAGCCAAAACCTTCACTGTGTCCTGGAGAATCCGGGAAAAACTATCAGCAGAAACCAAAGTCAGAGTGGGAAAACCAGTCCTGGAATATTCTACATCTCCTTAAACCAGTGTTAGAACCGTAAAACAAACCCGAGACAGTTACAACCCCTTACACCAGTGACAGAGCAAGGAAACAAGATCAAGATATTCCCTTAAACCAGGGTTAGGCTAGGAAAACCAGCCAGAGAGACTCCGCATTCCTTTAAACCAGAGTCTAATCAGGAAAAACAGTCCAAGATACTCTGCGACCTTTTAAACCAGAGTGTGAATGGGAAAACCAACCCAAGACACTCCGGGTCCCCTTAAACCAGTGTCAGAGCGGGAAACCTAGCTCGAGAGACCCACGTCACCTTAAAACAGAGTCTGACCAATGGGAAGATTGTGTGTGGACAATATATGTGTGTTGGGTTAGTGGAAATGTAACACGGTGACACTTACTGAGGGTGTAACTTGTATAAAGTCCCATCCACCCCGACGGTAATCTTCAGCTGTTCCAGTTGGCGATTTTCTCTCATTTTCTCCAGCACAGCGGAGAGTCCAGCCCCACACAGCTGAGCAGCTCTCTGGGACACTATCAGACACACCTCCCTCATCACAACACAGTCCTCACTCCCACACGGCAGGCCCAGCTCCTCCAGGATGGAGTGAACATGTTGCAGATCCCCATAATCACTGAGAGAGGGAGAGGACAAAGAGGGATATTAAAATCACAGAGATACAATGTGATATTGAGATATGGGATTCAGTGTGAGTCTGAGAGGTGGGGTCCCTTGTGAGTCTGAGATGTGGAGTTCAGTGTGAGTCTGCGATGTGGGGTCCCTTGTGAGTCTGAGATGTGGGGGTCAGTGTGAGTCTGAGATGTGGGGGTCAGTGTGAGTCTGCGATGTGGGGTTCAGTGTGAGTCTGAGATGTGGGGTCCATTGTGAGTCTGAGATGTGGGGTTCAGTGTGAGTCTGAGATGTGGGGTTCATTGTGAGTCTGAGATGTGGGGTTCAGTGTGAGTCTAAAATGTGGGGTTCATTGTGAGTCTGAGATGTGGGGTCCATTGTGAGTCTGAGATGTGGGGTTCAGTGTGAGTCTGCGATGTGGGGGTCAGTGTGAGTCTGAGATGTGGGGGTCAGTGTGAGTCTGCGATGTGGGGTTCAGTGTGAGTCTGAGATGTGGGGTTCATTGTGAGTCTGAGATGTGGGGTTCAGTGTGAGTCTAAAATGTGGGGTTCATTGTGAGTCTGAGATGTGGGGTCCATTGTGAGTCTGAGATGTGGGGTTCAGTGTGAGTCTGCGATGTGGGGGTCAGTGTGAGTCTGAGATGTGGGGGTCAGTGTGAGTCTGCGATGTGGGGTTCATTGTGAGTCTGAGATGTGGGGTCCAGAGTGATTCTGAGATGTGAGGTCCAGTGTGAGTCTGAGATGTGGGGTCCAGTGTGATTCTGCGATGTGGGGTTCGGTGTGATTCTGAGATGTGGGGTCCAGTGTGAGTCTGCGATGTGGGATTCACTGTGAGTCTGAGATGTGGGGTTCAGTGTGATTCTGCGATGTGGGATTCAGTGTGAGTCTGAGATATGGGGTTCAGTGTGAGTCTGAGATGCAGGGTCCAGTGTGAGTCTGAGCTGTGGGGACCAGTGTGATTCTGAGCTGTGGGGTCCAGTGTGAGTCTGAGATGTGGGGTCCAGTGTGATTCTGAGATATGGGGTCCAGTGTGAGTCTGAGATATGGGGTTCAGTGTGAGTCTGAGATGTGGGGTTCAGTGTGAGTCTGAGAAGTGGGGTTCAGTGTGAATCTGAGATGACGGGTTCAGTGTCAGTCTGAGATGTGGGGTTCAGTGTGATTCTGAGATGTGGGGTCCAGTGTGATTCTGAGACGTGGGATTCAGTGTGAGTCTGAGATATGGGGTTCAGTGTGAGTCTGAGATGTGGGGTTCAGTGTGAGTCTGAGAAGTGGGGTTCAGTGTGAGTCTGAGATGTGGGGTCCAGTGTGAGTCTGAGCTGTGGGGTCCAGTGTGAGTCTGAGATGCGGGGTCCAGTGTGAGTCTGAGCTGTGGGGACCAGTGTGATTCTGAGCTGTGGGGTCCAGTGTGAGTCTGAGATGTGGGGTCCAGTGTGATTCTGAGATATGGGGTCCAGTGTGAGTCTGAGATATGGGGTTCAGTGTGAGTCTGAGATGTGGGGTTCAGTGTGAGTCTGAGAAGTGGGGTTCAGTGTGAATCTGAGATGACGGGTTCAGTGTCAGTCTGAGATGTGGGGTTCAGTGTGATTCTGAGATGTGGGGTCCAGTGTGATTCTGAGACGTGGGATTCAGTGTGAGTCTGAGATATGGGGTTCAGTGTGAGTCTGAGATGTGGGGTTCAGTGTGAGTCTGAGAAGTGGGGTTCAGTGTGAGTCTGAGATGTGGGGTCCAGTGTGAGTCTGAGCTGTGGGGTCCAGTGTGATTCTGAGACGTGGGGTCCAGTGTGATTCTGAGACGTGGGGTCCAGTGTGATTCTGAGATGTGGGGTTCAGTGTGAGTCTGAGAAGTGGGGTCCAGTGTGAGCCTGAGATGTGGGGTCCAGTGTGAGTCTGAGATGTGGGGTCCAGTGTGAGTCTGAGAAGTGGGGTCCAGTGTGAGCCTGAGATGTGGGGTCCAGTGTGAGTCTGAGATGTGGAGTTCAGAGTGAGTCTGAGATGTGGGGTCCAGTGTGAGTCTGAGATGTGGGGTCCAGTGTGAGTCTGAGATGTGGGGGTCAGTGTGAGTCTGAGATGTGGGGGTCAGTGTGAGTCTGCGATGTGGGGTTCAGTGTGAGTCTGAGATGTGGGGTCCATTGTGAGTCTGAGATGTGGGGTTCAGTGTGAGTCTGAGATGTGGGGTTCATTGTGAGTCTGAGATGTGGGGTTCAGTGTGAGTCTAAGATGTGGGGTTCATTGTGAGTCTGAGATGTGGGGTCCATTGTGAGTCTGAGATGTGGGGTTCAGTGTGAGTCTGAGATGTGGGGGTCATTGTGAGTCTGAGATGTGGGTCGTCAGTGTGTTGAGTGTGAGGTGGTGGGGGGGGCAGGGTGAGGGCTGAGGGGTGGGGGGGCAGGGGGGGAGGCTGAGAGGTGGGGGGGGGGGGGGGGGGGGTGGGGTGGGGGGGGGGCTGGGGGGGCTGAGGGGGGAGGGGGGGGTGGGGGGGGGGGGGGGCTGGGGGGGGGTGGGGGGGGGGGGGGGGGTGGGGGGAGGAGGGGGGAGCTGAGGGGGGGGGGGGGAGGTGAGGGCGAGGGGGAGGCAGGGGAGGCGGAGATATGGGTTCAGTGTGAGTGCTGGGGGGTGGGGAGGGGGGGGCTGGGGGGGTGGGGGGGAGGGGGGGGGGGGGGGGGGGGGGGGGGGGGGGGGGGGGGGGGGGGGGGAGGGCTGGGGGGGGGGCAGGGGGGGGGGGGGGGGGGGGGGGGGGAGGGGGGGTGGGGGGGGGAGGAGGGTGGGGTTCAGTGTGGTCTGAGATGTGGGGTCCATTGTGAGTCTGAGATGTGGGGTCCAGTGTGAGTCTGAGATGTGGGGTTCAGTGTGAGTCTGTGATGTGGGAATCAGTGTGAGTCTGAGATGTGGGGTCAGTGTGATTCTGCGATGTGGGATTCAGTGTGAGTCTGAGATAGGGGTTCAGTGTGAGTCTGTGTGTGGATTCAGTGTGAGTCTGAGATGTGGGGTTCAGTGTGATTCTGCGATGTGGGATTCAGTGTGAGTCTGAGATATGGGGTTCAGTGTGAGTCTGAGATGTGGGGTCCAGTGTGAGTCTGAGCTGTGGGGACCAGTGTGGTCTGAGCTGTGGGGTCCGTGTGAGTCTGTGATGTGGGATTCAGTGTGAGTCTGAGATGTGGGGTTCAGTGTGATTCTGCGATGTGGGGATTCAGTGTGAGTCTGAGATATGGGGTTCAGTGTGAGTCTGAGATGTGGGGTCCAGTGTGAGTCTGAGCTGGGGTCAGTGTGAGCTGAGCTGTGGGTCCAGTGTGAGTCTGAGATGTGGGTCCAGTGTGATTCTGAGATGTGGGGTCCAGGTGGAGTCTGAGATATGGGGTTCAGTGTGGAGTCTGAGATGTGGGGTTCAGTGTGAGTCTGAGAAGTGGGGTTCAGTGTGAATCTGAGATGTCGGGTTCAGTGTCAGTCTGAGATGTGGGGTTCAGTGGTGATTCTGAGATGTGGGGTCCAGTGTGATTCTGAACGTGGGATTCAGTGTGAGTCTGAGATCTGGGGTTCAGTGTGAGTCTGAGATGTGGGGTTCAGTGTGAGTCTGAGAGTGGGGGTTCAGTGTGAGTCTGAGATGTGGGGTCCAGTGTGAGTCTGAGATGTGGGGTCCAGTGTGAGTCTGAGCTGTGGGGGTCCAGTGTGATCTGGACGTGGGGGTCCAGTGTGATTCTGAGACGTGGGGTCCAGTGTGATTCTGAGATGTGGGTTCAGTGTGAGTCTGAGAAGTGGGGTCCAGTTGTGAGCCTGAGATGTGGGGTCAGTGTGAGTCTGAGATGTGGGGTCCAGTGTGAGTCTGAGAAGTGGGGTCCAGTGTGAGCCTGAGATGTGGGGTCCAGTGTGAGTCTGAGATGTCTGAGATGTGGGGTCCAGTGGTGATTCTGAGATGTGAGGTCCAGTGTGAACCTGAGATGTGGAGTCCTGTGTGAGTTTGAGATGTGGGGTCCAGTGTGATTCTGAGATGTGGGGTCCAGTGTGATTCTGAGACGTGGGGTCCAGTGTGATTCTGCGTGTGGGGTCAGTGTCAGTCTGAGATGTGGGGTTA